>NW_022601406.1:1569557-1602995 GCF_009176505.1 Sitodiplosis mosellana | reverse complement strand
CAAAATTTCCATCTTTTTCTGTTAGATGGGAGTAACCTACCTTTGTAGTTACCGGCATTTGCGAAGAATCCGCAAGCGTAAACCAAAAATGCCTGGAATATCGAATCTTTTCTAAAGACAAAGAATTTTTACAATTTCAACAACAACAAATTTACTGTAAAATCATCGGCACTGACGCCAGCTGCTAGTGCGGCAGCTCTGAGCTCTTCAACTGGTTCAGCGGAAAAGACACGATTCAACAGTGAGAAAATTAACGGTGCTTCCGGACTTGACTGAATCAATGCTATCAAGCCACCATTCCATGATGCCTACAAAATAAATAATAATCCGGTCACAACTCATTTCAATTTTAACCACTGTCATCTACCCCAAAAATGTGTGAGCCTTTATTACCTGGCTGAAGTAATGCGCATACAATTTTTCCTTGTCCGTTAGATTCTTAAACGCTGTAACGCACTCCAAGTCACCGACCGGCTGATTGTTTGGCAACACAAAGTGTGTTTTATCAACACTACCTCCCACCATAATGGATTTCGCTGAAATATAGACAATTCAACAAAATAAATTTATCTTTTTTCTTCTCGTACCAACATCAATTAATTGGTGTTTAATATATTTGCCGGAAAAATATGATGCAATCAACAAAAAATTCTATCAAAAAAGTAAATTCTTTCATCCAAATGAGATAAACTTCTTGATTAACATTTGCCATTGAATGAAAAAAAATACTACGATAATTTAACAAAAAAAAAACGCAAGTAGAAAGTTTTTCTTGTCAAAATTGTGCAAAAGAGAAAAAAAGCGACACTTACAAATGATTCGAGTTGGTTTAAATATTCCGGCTGTATTCAAAAGTTGCTTATGAAAATGTTGTGCATTTATTTTCTGCCAACTGTATAGAGTTTGTAATGTATTGTGTCGGAATAATTTGTTCATAAAAATGTCGTTTTTTATAAAATAAAAAACGGACGAACGAAAAAGAAAAACAACCGAGATTGGTTCCAACGAATAAACTAGGTGATATGTGAAGGTACCAACACAAAATACAGTTTCTCTCTCCGCGGTTTTGAACGAATGGATTGGATGACAAGACAATTTTTCTCCGTCGAGTGATTGTCACGTTAGGTACGTTTGCTTGTTAAGTACGTTTGCTTGCCGCAGAGTGAACGTATGTCAAAAAAAAATTGTATGCAAACCGGGACGGAGAAAGAGAGCGAGGTAGAGAGAGAGAGAGAGAGAGATGGAGGAAGTGTGTCAGTGGAAAAGTGGTATACAACTCTTATACAAAGTGAACGAATTTGACAGCTGTGTTGCTGTTGGTCGTGTTTTGTTTACCAAAAAAGAATCAATTGCTTTCGTTCGATATCAAATTTATTGTGAGAGTGCGATTTGAACGTGATTCCGAGGATTTATTGCAATTCGTAGCAAAATTTAATGACACTGGCCAATTTAAAGTCAAAATGTCCCGGATTGTATTGTGGCAGGCAGTTTACCGATTCGATCAACGGATCGATACCTTGGAGCGATTGTGGTGCCTGCCCCAGAGGCTATCGCGTTAGCATCATGAGCGATTTCAGTGAATGCATGCCATGCGAAAATAATCCATCCACATACGATTGGCTATATTTAGGCTTTATGGCAATGCTGCCGCTCATTTTGCACTGGTTCTTCATCGATTTGGCGGCCAAAGAACGATGGTTGGTTTTGTCAATTGTTTACTTTCGGAAATTTCACAGACACATGTTTTATTTTCAATTTTTTTTTCTCTTTTCGAAATATGATGTAATCGACTCGTCTAAAATTCTATTCTGGTTCTCATTTTAGCTTCACCAAAGGAGAGATCATCTTGCATATCAGTGCATTTTTTGAAGTCTTGACATCAGCTATTGTTACGCTATTGATCTACGAACCGTATTGGACACTGAAAATTCATTCGTGCGCCGTAGCACGGCTATCCGATTGGTACACATTATTTCACAATCCAACACCGAACTATGACAAGAAATTGTACTGCACACAAGAGGCAGTTTATCCATTGTAAGTCTTTGAGTGATTTTTGACGGATTCATACTAATTTATTGACTCTCATTTTTGCAGGCAAACAATGGTCTTAGTATTTTACCTATTATGTATTATTTTGATGATGCTCGTTCGGCCCATACTCAATGTGTATTTTTTAAAAAATGGCAAAATGGCTGTTTACAGTGCACTTTATTTTATTCCAATATTAGCACTGCTGCACACAATTATCGGCGGCCTAATGTGTATGTATCTATTGATCAAAAAAATTCATATCATTCGTTGAAAACGTCTAAATAATTCGTTTCTTTCAGATTATGCTTTTCCCTATTTAAGTATAATCATATCGATGATTTCAAATGCCGCTCATTTCTCAATGAAATTGGATCAAAGTATGAAAGCATTATTTGTGTCGTCAATCACTGAAACAAAAAACTGCATAATCATCGGTAGAAAACAATTTTTATTTGAAATTTCAAGCTAAATTTATTTGATAAATTTTCACTAGAAAGAATCAAGTCATTTATCTAACAATATTTATTTTTCTTCTCAATTTCAGTTGGCCATTGGTTGATTCTAGCCTATGGTATTATGTCATTAACCGTAAGCAATGCGATTTTGTTGGTGATGGTGCCGTTGCCTGCTCTCTTCTACATATTTACCGTCAAATTCACCGATCCAAGTGAATTTCGTGAAAGAGACGAACGAAATCATTAATTATATTTTGTAACTATAGTTAATTTGTTAAGTTGATTGAAATAAAAAAGAAGAAAATCTCAAGCAAAAATACTTTCACATATGGCAACACTAGAAAAAAACACACCAAAAAATCTGCGTCGAACATTTTCGAGGTTACCAGCAATTTCTATCAACATACATTATTGTTTTGATTGTGGCTGTCAAACCGTAAACATCAAACACCGATTTTGCATCAGTGGCAAAAGCAAGTTATAGATTAAATTGAGAAAATATGGCTGCAGGAGGGCCGAAAATCGTTGGAAATTATCCAATTGAACAGATATGGATGGACGAATCGAAGGGACTTCGTAAAGCATTGATTTCATTCAAATTTCAGTCAACATTCAAGGCAAACGATTTCTCCAAGTGCTGTGTTGCCATTACGGAAGTGAATGGCCTAAAGGAGCATCATGCCAGTGAATATTTACGTGCAGAACATCGAAATCTTGACTATTGGATTACACTGTCGAATGCTGTCACGCCGATCGATTGTTATGTGGAAGTATTTTTGAAGCGAATGTTAATCGGCGAAACGAGTCAATGTGCAATCAAAACCAAATCCGGCGACTATATAACATTTGTGATACGATTGATTCGGATTGAGTTTGGTGGGTATTTGTATGGGAAAACGTTGCCAGACATTGTGGCACTGGCACAACACTACCGGGAGAATGGTGTGAAAATGTTCAAGGATTATCCATTATTTGCACATGATTACTTCAACAAGGCGGCGAAGGTGCTGATTTCATGCAAACCATTCGAAACATTGGCAGAACGTGAGTCGGGAATGACTGAAGTGGATCCAGTGAAATTGCGCGAATTGCTTGAGACTATTTTATCCAATATTAGCCTATGTTTGATTAAACAGCAGAGATACGATGAAGCGGCACATGTCATGGAATTTGCTGATCGACCCGAAAACGTTCCGGACAAACAGATTTACCGTCGTGCCATCGCTCTCTATCATCTTGGCAAACTGGACGATGCCAGAAAAACTATTGAACGCATCAACTATAAAGATAAAAAGGAATGCCTACTTTTGCACAATAATATCGCCGAAAAGCTTAAAGAATCCGATCAAAACTATCGCAAAATGATAAAGAATATGTTTGCATAACCGATTTGTTCATTTTCCATTGTTTTAATAAGTTTATTAAATAAAACTCACTTAATTTTATTTACAACAATTAATCGATTGGTTTACAATTTTTGTGTTTTTCTTTGCAATTGATTTACTTTGTAAATTCAATTCAATTTTAAATATACTAATGCTTCGTGGATGATTCGATGACCTCCGGCGTCGTTTGGGCTATAAAGAATCTCATTTTCAATAAGATTTAATGATTTAAACAGAAGTCCATTGTTTGGATCGTAATTACCGGTCGTATTGGACTGAGGTTGTGGTAGTGGTGGTGGTGGTGATGGTGGTGGTGTTGGTCCCGGTGGTGGATTATCATTATCATCATCATCTTTGCTAGAACCTAGAATTTTAATTCGTGGTAACCATTTTCGAGACTCTAATTCAGCTACGGTGCGTTGCAAATGTCGAATTTGTGCATCTTGACGCTCAATATTCAGGGCTAACTCTTGTAGTGTCCACTGAAGTTCTCGCTTCTCCTCCAATATTTGATCCTCTCTGGCATATTCTTTCGCCGATTGCCTAGTTAAATAACAACAGACATAAAAGTGTTAGGACACAAATACAGAAATCACTGTGTGTTGTGCATACCGCACATCCGACAAAACATCGAGTAAGTTTCTATCGGCCTAGACCGATGTTTTCAGCTGAAAACAATTTGTTTTTAGCACCACGACACATTTTCGAATTTTGGCATGAATGTCGATCAAGTGTTAATGAACTATTTATGAGTAAGTCAAGGTTAACAAACAGATTTTTCGGATCACAAAAACCTTTTTGTTGTGTTGCCACGAAAAAAACGTACCGTTTATATTCAAATATCAATAGACCAGCACCGATTGAGTAAATAATCGTTTCGCCCAGCAAATTTGCACCCAATTCAATGGCTTGTGTTTCATTCAATTCGGGTATTTTTACTGGTTTACCCAAATTCAATACCCACATTCTCGTTTTTACTTCCATCCAATTGTAAACTATTGTTGTGTGAGGACAAAACGGAAAAATATTGTGTGAAAAAATGTGTATTTCATCGTTATTCAATGTGAAAAAAAATTGATTTTGCACGTAGAAAAATGGCTTACATTGAGCTGGAGGCATACAGATGTATTTCCGAAAGAATGGATGACTTTTGGCCCGTTCTTTCATGACATTTGCAATTGGTTTGCTCAGCTGCTTAAATGCTAGAACAGCAAGCTTTACGGCTGGAAATGCTCCAACAACCATGGTCGAATTGTTCTAAAAAAAATTATTCGTATTTTTATTCTATAAATGTCTCAGAATAGATATGAAATTTTGCACGAATCCGTCATGCTCATCCGTTTTTGACGTTTCGTACAGCTATCGAATAAACAAAGCAGGGCCTACCTTTGGCATGTGTGTGTATGTGAGTTACGGTAATATTTGAACCGCATCTTTTTTTAAAAACATTTTAGGGTTATATATACACAATATTTATTCATTGAAAATAATCGAAATTTTACAATAATTTACACAAATTCCATTTCAATAGTTATAATTTATTTGGTCTAAAATTATTTTCTAAATTTTTTGTTTTGTGTTGGTTTAAATAAAATACAATTTATGTTTAGTATTATGATTGCCATATTTGTTGAACATTTGCAACGACATCTTCTTGTTTCGATAGTTTGTGCATCATAAAGTATCCTTGGATTTGAGCTGGGCTCGCTTTTTTACCAACAGCTAAAACAGCCTCAGCAAATTGTTTGTGTAGTGTTTTTGTCTCCTCTTCACCATCGCCATTCTGAATGGTATAGAAACGTTTGAACATTTCCTCTAATTGATAACGACCACAGTATCCAATGTATTCTTTGAAATCGATGCGACCCGGTCGAATGAGTGCTGGATCGAGTCTGTCCAAATAGTTTGTGGTCATGAATACGATACGTGCTTCGGTGGATGCAACACCATCTAGGCAATTCAATAAACCGCTGAATGTAACACGATTCAATCCTTCGAAGGCGGCATGCTGAGCCGTTGAATCTTCGCGTGACATAAACGCTGCATCGATATCTTCGAGAAGGATAATCGAACGCTCGGGTGCATTATTCAGCAATTGATTCAAACGATCATCGGTTAAACCACGTTCGCTTAAATTCAATAGACAAATACTAAACTCCAATTCACCGGCCAAAGCCGTAATAAATGATGATTTACCGCAACCGGGTGGTCCATGTAATAAATATCCTCGACGATACGGGATCCCTCGATCCGAATACCATTTTGGATTACCGATAAATTCACGACAATCGGCTAAAATTCTATCCGTTATATGTTCATCCAGTACAACCGATGAGATTGGTCGTCGTTTTCGTGGCTGACCGAATTGCCTCCAGTCTGGTCCCATTGCTGTGTACAAAAGTGTTTTACCTTCGGTGAATTTCAATGCCATTTCACGTGCCTCTTCAAGCATATTAAAATAAAGGTTACGATTACGACCGAATGCCGTCAATTCAACCGTTTCAAATGGAATGCCCATTTGAATGTCAAGCGTTGCCTGTTGCCGTGTCCGTTCGACTCGAACCCAATTGCCTTGATAGTACATGATGTGTGTTCCAATGCTCGGAATAAATGCATATTCCGTACTCACATGACCCGTGTCTCGCTGCACAAACGATGTCTCAACACTCAGATGCTGCGTTTTGCGTGCACCTTTCTGTGATATCCACTGTAACAGCCATTGATATGATTTATCACGGCATGGCACTTCCAATGTTATCATATAATGACGACGGAACAGAATGAATGCACCTTGCATTCCTTTGCGCAACAGCGCCGCACCAGCTCCAACACCGAACAAACCAAATCCAGCCGTGAATAGGTTATTCGATGCTAATTCTGCCACCACATCATTCAACGGCATCGCAATACCAATTAATAACTACAACAAATTTGTTTTGTAATTAGTTGTTCGTTTCAATTTCATTTCAAAATGTTTTATAACAATTACAATGCGTTTGACAGCTGAACTTGCGTGAACTAACCTCAGTTTACGACAGAGAAAAAGTGAAGAGAAAAAAAATTACCGCAAACTTTCATTCAGTCATCGGCAGCTGTCATCGTTACGCGCCAAATTCCATTAGTCAGATGGTGTAAAAACAAGCTCAACTCAATGAAAACACATATCGCCGGGAATAAATGCTCTTTTAATTTCGTGAGAAAAGTGCAGTTGTTTTTTATTTGTATTTTATTGTGAATGTAAATGAATACGTGACAAATGGCTACGACAGATTTGTTGAAAGAAATCTTTGATGATTTCGGATTTGAAATGTCCGAAACAATGATTGAACGATGTAAGAGGCTGTTGACATTGTTTGAGTGAATAAACCATGCTGATATTATTTTTTATTTGGTCTCATTATTGTTTTTTGTTTTGCTTTTTCTTCTGTGATAGGCGTCGATTTGTGCATCACCTATTCAATTGATCCACGTGAATTTGTGGAAATCTTTGTGGCATTCAGTATAAACCATTTGAACGGTGCCGAACCAACCGATTCCACGCTTGATGATTTCGAACGCAAAGAATTAGCCAATTACAAAGCTAAAGCCAACAAAACCAACACCAATGTCAGATTACAAAGAAGTATCAATGATTACGATGGAATTGGATCGGACGAAGAGGATAATGATGTGATGGGAGCTTATATTTGTACCACACCAAAGGTTAGACAAACGATTCAAGTGACTTTTTAATTCGAATACTTAAAAAATATTGATTTATAGGCACAAAAACCGGCTCGATCACGTGGAATCAGTACACCTGTCAGCAATATGAGGAACAACCAAGGCTCAATGGACTCACCAATGTAAGTTGATCGACGAAATTCCTCTGCCAACAACGTTATCTGCTTCTTTATTTAATTGGCTTCTAAATTTTGTCTCTTTTTTTTAAATTAAAATCATAACAATTCCAAGATAAATGTTAACCTCATAACTAACTGATCATACTTCTAGATCTGTCCCTGTAAAAGACGCAACCGGAAAAGTGGTTTACACATTTGGCACATCCGCATTGATGAAAACGATTGATTGGATGAATACGGCTAAGCAAACGGTGAAATTTGAACGAATATCGGAGCAATTTTCCAGCGATCAGCATTACATGTACGACAATTTGTTGCAAAAAACGAGCATCGCCGCCGATCGCATATTCGATATTGGAGAAGAGATTTGTGCTAAACTCATCAAAGAACAGGCAGATGTTTATGAGAAAGATTTATACAATCAAGTCTTTAAATTGAATGCTCCAACACAGGGCACAATCAAAAGTGTTGGTCGCATTTGTTCGGATAGTGACGATCGGTTGGGCTTGCATTCAACGTTGCTGATCAGTGCAGATGAAATGTGTCTGCGACCATATCATTTGCATTTTGATCGAATGAAAAGTTTTGCATTGTTTCCGGGGCAAACAGTGTTCGTGCAAGGCCTGAATCCACGTGGCGATTCATTTTTTGTAGACGATATCATCGCCGAACGAAATTTAACATATGCAGATCCACCACAAGTTAAAGAGAATCTGAATATCGTTGTGGCATCCGGCCCATTTACGTCAAAAACCGACCTTAGCTATGAACCATTGAACGAATTGCTCGCATACTGCAAACAAAATACACCCGATGTTTTAGTGCTTCTGGGACCATTCCTCGATGCCGATCATCAAAGCTTGTTGGACGGTTCGATGAAACCGTCGGTGGAAGCATATTTTGATAAAATCATTTCTGACATCGTTAGTAACATTAGGTAAATACGGTCGTTTGTGCCAGTGTTCAAGAATACTGAAGAATCTTTAGATTCAATTTGGTTTCTCCTTCAATTGGTTTTTCTCTGCTAACAACGTAATTTTTTTTTTCATTTAAAAACCTAAAATCGATTTGTTTTTTACAATTTTCAGTGCCAACACGGAAGTATATGTGGTATCATCGAGTCAAGATGCACATAGTACGTTCGTGTATCCAACAGCCCCGTACGAATTATCCAAAAATGTAACGAACCCACCCAAAAATGTGACATTCCTTCCCGATCCATGCATTATCAAATTGAATGGTGTTACAGTCGGAATGACTGCTACCGATATTTACGGTCACATTTCCGACGCGGAAATTACTGCGTAAGTCGCATTGCTATTTTCTTCTTCTTAATATTCCGTCGCATTGGGTTTTTTGCTCAATTTTTGCATAAATTTGTGATTATTTCAATGAAATTTCATTCACTCTCTCCATTCCATTCGTAGTAATGCCGGCGACAAAGTGAAACGAATGGCAAACTATCTGTTCAATCAAGCATCGTTCTATCCACTGAATCCGTCATCCGATAAAGTGAGTGTAGACAGTGGGTTGGCGCAACAGTTTGCAACATTGCCCATTGTGCCGAATATACTGATTCTAAAAAGTGATGCCAAATGCTTTGCGCGCGAAGTAAAAGATGGTACAAATGGTTGTTTGGTGCTAAATCCGGGTTCAATGTGGGACACACAAAACTCAACGAAGGGCACATTCAGTCGTTTCATCGTTACACCGACCACTGATGATACGGTATCACTGAACAGTATCATTGCCTGTCAAATTATGAAAGTTTAAATATCCTATTTATAAATTTAATTGTATTCACCCTTTTCAATGTATTCAATCAACAAGCAAAAAAGATGAAATAAAACGAACGAAAAAACACTTTTTGAAACGGTTAAAAAACGAGCGGTTCACTTTTTTTCCCATCATTTTCCAATCGGTACAAAGTATAGTATGACAACACATGAATGACACAATGACAGCAAATACATGTACATAGTAAGATGAAATAAATGGTGTAAATAAAGATGGTTTACTTTTAACTACGAACAAAACAAAACAAAACCGAAAATTTACAAAAAAAAAACTAGTAGAAATTCGACGAAACAATAAGTTTAGTGATACCAAAAGTAAACCAAAACTACCAACGGAAATTAATTTTAATTTTGATTATCGATAAGTTTAAGTTTGGAATCGTGAGACGGGGCACACATATTAAAAGAAAAGTAGAAATGGGTAGCATTGATGCAGCATGTATATCTGGTTTTTTGTGTCGTCTGTGTTCAGAAATGCATCGAACTGTAATTCATATATACGGTGATCAGGGGCAAAAATATGATTTGGCCGGAAAAATTAACGCTTATCTACCTGTAACAGTGAGTTCCAATAAACAGTACACACACACACACACACCATACTATGCAATCAATATCTAATGCTATTCGAATTGATTTAATCATTTGTACCCTTCTTTCTTCTTTTTTTTTCTCTCGTGTGTGGTCGATTCTTGTTGACAGATCAAACCGAGCGATCCACTCCCCAAAACCATTTGCAAATCGTGCATGAAACGGGTTCAACAGCATCACGAACTAATGATTAAGATCCAAAGACACAAGAATGTCTTCAACAATAGCGCAACAAGACTCAACCGATTGACTGAAACTGAAACGGAATCGCCGATGGTGACGACCACAACAGCGGCGGCAACGGCGGTAGCGGTGGTAACGCGACAAAGTTCCACCAATTGCGATAATATTGAAAGTAGCGAGTCACCTGCGACCTGCTAGTTTTGTTTAGGCTCATTTTTTGTTCTCACATTTCTTTTAGTTCTAATTGTAATAATTGTCTCTCTCAAAAAATAATGTACGCAAAAAACAAAACAAAAACAAAATAGGAATGAAACACAGAGATTTCGTTTTGTTTCGGTGAATAATAAAAAAAAAATATTATGTATAATTCAGAATGATGATGACTGTAATTTAGAAAATCGATGAATTTCAATTATTTTGCTCGTTTTTCGGGTGGTTTGAATTCGCCGTTTTGATTATTGCCATTGGTATTGGCGGCGGTAGTTGTTGTGGCTGCATTTGGATTGGTCTCCTTTAGGTCGGGTCGCTGCGGAGGTTGATCAGGTGCAGTCACAACTGGCGCTGCATTTGGATTAGGCAACATTGGTAATGGAAATTTACGCATCAATTCACCCAGCAGCATATCCACTCGTTGCCGTTGAAACATTGAACTTGGCTCTTCCTTCGCTTTTTCGGGCTCTTTCTTTATTTGCGCCTTCGATTTATCCGTCACTACGTCAATACACGTTCAATATTAATTGATTACGATTTTGGTTATATAATGCAAACGAATATTATCGATATGTAACGATTCTTGGTATATTGAATGAAATGAAATTGATTAATTACAGGCTTTGTTGCTAGCAAAATCCCATGTGTAACCCTTGTTTGGATGATATCGTGAGTATGAGCTCGCCTCTTCGAATGCACCCTGCAAATGATGCACAGTTGATAGCTGAAATGAAATAAAATTATTAGTTTTGTACTCAATGCATTTGTTTGACTCATTTAGTTTCGCTTTTATGTCCTTTCTTTTTTAAATCAAATTTTCTTTTTTTCACAATTTTTTTCGCAGTCCATGATTTTCCATCTCGATTCATCTTTTTTTTAGTATGAATCAAAATGAAGGACATAAAAAAGAACAAACGAATATGTGGCAAGTGAACGGAAACAAAAATTACCAGTCGTGAATTGAATACGCTGGCCAAATCGGGTGCTTGATAAATTGTGCCAGCGATTATGTAGTAGTCAGCCATTGGTGTAGCTTCGGTTGGCGAATGTCGATGTTGCTTTCGTATCACATATAGAATTGGATCTTGTACATGCAGTAAAATATATTCCACTCCGACCATATTGCTGTTATGTTAAGAAAAAGAGAATAAAATGAAAAATATTGCAGGCAATCAATGTAAAGAACAATCACATTCCGAATTAAAACCGTATACCAGATAGAAATCTTATGAACTCCCACATTTAATCCCTTTCAATCGTTCAAAGCATACAGATTCAATTCAGAGTGGAATAAAAATAGTGCATCAATCATTTGAACAAGTCCTTACTTCAAATGTTCAAAGCTTTGACGTTGCATTTTCACGATCTCATTGTTGCATGTGCGATCATAAAATGGATTTGATTTTTCCATAAAATAGTCCATGACATTGCTGGGATTGAGAACGGCAATCCAGGCGGTGTCGTGCCATGATATCCACAGTGGATTCTCTTGTGACAATGGTACATTGAGACGCGGATGCATCATTTCGGTTCACGCTGCGTCAATCTAAAATATGAAGAATGAGAAAAAAAAACAGAAACAAAAACAATATAAAGTGCGGATGTATGGTTTGACGTTAAAAATAGAGTTTGTTTTTGTTACACATCCAAAAACTGAATCACATATGTATATGCTGTCTATCTCTCCCTCTCTCTCTCTCTCTCTCTCTCTCTCGGCAAATGAGTAACACGGTATCGTGTATACATATACGCCTTAACCATGAAAATGAAACTGAAGGAACCTTGAGCTTGATATAGCTCTCAAAAGGCGCACAAGTGTGTTGTGTGTCGGTTACGGTGAGTGTCTGTATACTGTGTGCGGTGTGTGTTGATGAATTTCTCAAAAATAGTTTTGACGGAAGCAATAACGCTTTGGTGCTTCCTACTTGTTCGGGTTATTTGCTTGTTGAAACGCGCCAAATGGCTGCGGATCGAACACAGAGATAGGAGAGACACAACAAAGAGGAACCTATCTATCTCATACGATAACATAATTTTAGAAGCAATCAAAGAGCCCGCGCGGTGTGGCCACGGCAATTTCATTCAACATTCACAGTCAGTGCATTGTTCTCTGCCCGTTGTGATTCATTCTTTGAATTGCAAACACACAAAGCCAGAATCAACTCGAGGCCTTTGATATCTCTCACCACCAACACAACAACACAATGGTACGCGATTTTTATTTTACTTTTAAAATTTAATAACTTTTCTTTCGATACTCATTCGAAAGACGATATTACTACTTTTTATTTCTGTAAAATATTTAAACAAAAACAAAGAATTACTTTAAAGGGATCAATCCACTGCTTCTTTCAGTTTGGAATTTTGACAGATTTGGTTGCGGTTAAAATGCTTGTGTAAGGCACACATCAAACGAAAAATTTATACCGTAAACGTTTCAAAATCTCTATCTATATCTATATGTGTGTACGTGTATGGATGAGTGCATGTGTGTGTAAACAGTGTATGCCACTAACCGTGTCTGCGTTTGCGTGTGTGTCTGTGTATGTATACATTGTGAGTGGATAGTGAAATGGATGATTTATGTTTGCGTCTATTTACATAGTGTGCTCTCTCTATCTTCAATTTACCTTATAGACTCTGTTCGGAAGCTCCGAATCATTTATGTAGTAATTGTTTTTTTTATTTTTTGTGTGCCAACTATTTCCTACTGCAATTTGTTTATTCATAATCTCCCAACTTCAACTTGAAATAATGATTAAAACATGGTAAATTCTTATTAACATTTTTATTCTTTATTCTCCTTTTATTTTTCTTTTCTATCTTGTGCTGTATACAAAACACAACCATTTGAACAAAATGATTGTCGGAATCGGTGTTTTTTGTTTTCGTCTCTGGGGGAAAATCGGTGGTGTGAAGGACAGTAAACAGAAAAAATGTATAAAACAATTTAAACGAAGACGTTTACGAAAATTGGTATGTGCATTGTGCATGGAACGATGTGTTGAAATTGTGACGTGTTCTGTACACACCAAAATAAAATTAAAAAAAAAACCACCAAAATGACCATCGACAGACAACTTCCTCCGCTGGGCCCAAGGGTTCCTCATTCCTGTTCTCTATGTGTGTTTGTGTGTTTGTTTATTGTTGCGATCTATATTTAAAATCCTTTTTTATCCGGAATATTTTGTGTGTGTGTAAATATTGTTGTGAACATGTGTCTAATTGCCGATCCGTGTGTTTGTCTCTCTGTGTATGTGTCTATGTGTGTGTTTGTATGCGCATCATCAGCTGATGATGCACCATTCAATGATTTCCCGTTTGCTAATGCATCTAATGACAAATATCATTTTCTCTTCCTCTCTGTCTCTATCTCTGTCTCTGTCTCTGTCTCTCTCTCTCTCTTAACATTTCAGGGGCTTCTACCAAATGACACTGCCTATCTTGGTTCATACGCTGTGGTACCGATACACAAGCATCCGGAACTCCTTAGCCAATGCTGTAAATTGATCAATTCGGAATGGCCACGCAGTGAAGTGGCCCGTTTGCGATCATTGGAAGCATCATGTGATCATTTACCAACCAGTTTGGTATTAACCCGGGATCATAATCAAACCGTGCTGGCACATTTGAAAATAAGCGCCATACAATCGAATCCGCAATGCTGTTTCATCGAATCGGTGGTGGTGGATCGAAAGCTTCGTGGTCAAGGTCTTGGCAAATTGATTATGAAATACGCAGAAGATTATTGCCGAGATTTTGTGCAACTTGATACAATTTATCTGTCAACGATTGATCAGGTGGGATTTTATCAAAAATTAAACTACACTATATGCGCACCGGTAAATATGTTCGGGCCGAGAAACTGTACATTACCATGTTTAAGTAATTTACGAAAAACCTACATGAAAAAATCATTACGATAAAAAAAAAAAATTTACAAACAATAATTGAATCAATAAGAATTTTTTTTCTATTAATGATGATATGAATATGAATGAATGAAAAAACACAAACATACAGAGAAAGAGTAATTTATTTTTGCAATTGACTATATTTTTTTTATAAGTGATATTTATGTACCATATCAAGCCAAGTTTATTTTCAACAAATTTAATTAGGAAAATTGTAAATAAAAAAGGAAATGAAATCAATTGATTGTATCAAATAAAATGAGAAAATAGAAGAAGAAGAAGAGAAGGTGCTATGTTTTTTTTTCTCCATTGGCAAAGACAATTTTAAGGCTTAAACCTTGGCGATGCCACATACTTTGCCATAATGTTCCGATAGATCCAGGGAATCGATGAAAAATTTGGCCAAATCAAATTTCGAAATGACACGACCGGGCGATTGATCGTGTAGAATTTTATGCTCCGACGATGGCTCATTGGCAATGTGCGGTGGCAATATGGCAATGTAATCTAACGATGTTGCCTTTATAATATCCAACATACGTTTGTGTTCAGCATTCAAATGCTCAAATTGTTTTGGCACTTTATCTTGATCCCAGAATAAAAATGACGATAAACACACAGATATTTTGCGCAGTTTTACTTTTTCCATGGCATTTACGATGTTTGTTAGGCCCGTCGATAGAACCGTGGTTGGTTCGAGTTTGTTTCGTGTACCCAGGGTAACCACCACACCATCCGTGCCAGTCAACACATTTTCAACATCTTGGACATTTGTAACATCACCTTTGATCAGCTCCACTTTGTCTCGATTCTTGAATGGTTCAACCGTTTCTTCGGTGCGATACAACAGTCGAACCGAAAGACCTGTTGCAAAACATGTTTTATGAATTGTCATTACGATCGAAAATTGAATTCAAAGGACAGCAAAAAAAAAAATATACAATCTAAATTTGCTCACCTTTTTGTAATGCATATTCAACAACGCATGACCCAGTCATACCAGTACCACCGAAAATTGCTACTTTGCTCACCATTTCGAGAAACGTCTATTCGAATCAACAACTCAAGTGATAATAAATTGGTGTTTTATTGTTCTTTTTTCCACGATATGCTTTGAGTGTGCAACCAAAACCAACAATCTTTCTTATCTTCGTCAAAACCAAATCGCACTTAACCACAACCGCAACACTGAGCTGCCTGTCAAAATTGAGCAACTGTACGAATAAGCGACGGAGTGAGTGAACTGTCACATTGAGCGCATATGTCGTCGAAGTAGAAAAGAAAACATCATTGTTTTCATTGGCTCATTTTGTTGCTACAGATGATAAAGCAAACAGTACGCAAAAGAAAGAAGAGAAACAAAAGCTTTTTGCTTGTGACGAAATCGTTTGTTGTTTTGTTTTTTTTTTCGTCGCAAATTGTGTGCCCACTTACAAATTGTGCATAAATAAATTTAGAAAAAAAAACATACAGTCAAAATGGGCAATCACTTGGTTGGAATTGCTCCGTCGCAAATTTATCCCGTCGAACATTATTTGATGGGCTCATTCGAATCAGATTTACAGTATGAGTCAAGGTAATTCAATTTTTTTCCCTTTTCATTTACTGATGCTATGACGATGCACTGAAATATGGGATTGTTTTTGGTGCTGATCTGGTTTTTATTTATTCTGTTTTCAGTATGGGTAGTACGCGATTTTTCAAAGTGGCCAGAGTTCGTTCGGATGAAGGGCTAATTGTGATTAAAGTGTTTGTCAAACATGATCCCAGTTTACCGCTAGAAACGCATGCAGATCGTGTAATGTTTATACAGAAAGCGCTGGCCAATGCAGTGAACTGTTTGCCATTTCAACGTGTTCAGGTGACGGAAAAGGTTGCATTAGTGATGCGAGAATATGTTAAACATAGCCTTTATGATCGAGTTTCAACGAGACCGTTTTTAACATCGTTGGAAAAGAAATGGATTACGTTCCAGGTGCTGTGCGCTTTACATCAATGTCATCGGCAGAAAATTTGCCATGGTGATATTAAGGTGGGTTGAAAATCAATCATAACAGACATGCATATTGCTTGATTCATTCATTTTGAAATATTGGATTTGATTGTAGCTGGAAAATATTTTGATTACATCATGGAATTGGATATTGCTATCGGATTTTGCATCGTTCAAACCAACATATTTACCCGAAGATAATCCAGCTGATTATACATACTTCTTCGACACAAGTCGACGGAGAACATGCTATGTGGCACCAGAAAGGTGAGCATTTCATTCAAGAAGAAAACAATGTCGATGTTTTATACTCAATCGTTGTTGTTGTTGCTGCAAGAGATGCAGAATTCTAAATTGAATTGTTTCTTTTGTAGATTTGTGAAATCATATTCGAATGATGCAAACAATGCCAAAAGTGGCATTCTCATTGGCGGCAGCTCATTACTTTCCGCTTCAATTATGGATGGCATACAAACAAACGATCAAAATAGTACGGCCAATCTTTTACCAGAAATGGACATTTTCTCAGCTGGGTTAGTTCAGTTTAACGGCATTACATGCACAATTTTGAATAGTTTATCACTATTTTTTTACCAGTTTTTACCAGTATCAAAAAGTAAATCATGGTTTTTCTTTGTTTTAGACATTGATTCATTAGAATTGATTTTTGTTAATTTAATTCACTTGTCAATGTTAAAGTGCGGCTTATCGAATTGTATTCGATTTCCTTTTTTTTGTGATTTTCACTTCAATTGATGATTTTGAATGTTCCATTGCAGATGTGCACTTTTGGAATTGTGGGGCGAAGGTACGACACCCTTTGAATTTTCACAATTGCTCGCCTATCGATCGGGTGATTTGGAATTGGTGACCAAACACTTGGACGAATTGGAGAATGAAAACCTGCGAAATTTGATAGCATCAATGATTAGCCGAAATCCAGCCGATCGTAAATCAGCCGAGGTTTACCTAGACGAACAACGTGGAAAGTAAGAAATGGTTTTTGGCACTTTTGGCTTGGATTTTCGTTCATTCGAAGAGAAGATTTTTTTTTTGTTCATTCAAATAGAAGAAATTTTGTTTGTGGATATATTTCATTCACACTAGGAATTTAATGAGAAAAAAATTCTGTTTTTCTTTCGGCGAAAAAGAAGAAGAGAAGAAGCTCCACTGAAAAAACGAAATTTCTCCTATTTTTGTTCTATTTTTACTAAACTTAAATTATGTTTCTACATATAAATGACAAAGAAAATATTAAATACTGTATATGCTTGATCATTCATACAGATTATTCCCCGAGTACTTTTATACATTTTTGCAATCGTATATGCAAATGTTTTCATCGCTGCAAATTCTGCCGCCGGATGATAAAATCATGCGACTGTATTCCGATATCAAGCAGATAATTGATATATTTTTGCCGTCAAATAACGAACAAGAAACCCGAACAATTCCCGATGACGATGGACTCATTTTAATAACAGCTGTGGTTACATCATGCATTCGAGGCTTAAAGTATTGCAAAACGAAATTGCATTGTTTGGAAATTTTGCAACAACTCTCCATGTACACCACATCCGAAACGGTGTTGGATCGAATTCTACCATATATTGTGAGTGTGTTTTTGAGGCTGTATTTTTTCTCTTCAAAATTTGGGTTTTGGGACGTTTTCATATCTCATAACTCTCATGGGATCTTTTGTTTTTGTTGTTGTTGTTGTAGAGATTGTCATGATAATCGTTCCTTAACTCAACATTTCATGTGTATTTCCATTTCAGTTACACCTGTGCAATGACAATGCGGCCCGAGTGCGTGTCAGTGCACTGGATACATTAACGATGTGCATTCGGTTAGTTAAGGATCTTCCACGAAACGATGCCAACATATTCCCTGAATATGTTTTACCATCGATTGCCCCATTGGCCATGGACAATTCGGTTGTGGTGAGAATCGCATATGCCCGAAATGTCGGTAAGTTGAGTGAAATTCGCTGTTTTTTTTCATAATTGAAAAGAAAATTTGATGAAAAATGCAAAATAAAGAACATTTCGATTGAAAATGTTCAAACTCAGTCCATATTCAAACAAACCGAAAACTAATCCGGTTCATTTCAATGCATTCCATTTCCCGCAGCTGACATTGCTGAGACGGCTCTCTATTTTCTCGATCAAACACAATTGAATGCAACCCAAGAGCTTCCAACCATCCGATACGAAACCGAGTTAAGTGCTTTACATGAAATGCTTCATCAGACGGTGTCACATTTGCTGACTGATGCGCAGCCAATCGTCAAGCAAACGGTCATCGAGTGTGGCATAACAAAATTATGCGTGTTTTTTGGCCGACAAAAAGCAAACGATCTAATTCTATCGCATATGATTACATTTCTAAATGACAAAGAGGATAAAAGTTTGCGCGGATCATTTTTCGATTGTATTGTGGGTGTTGCAACATTTGTTGGCTGGCAATGTTCGGACATTCTGCTTCCGTTGTTACAACAAGGCCTAACCGATTCAGAGGAGTTTGTTATTGCCAAAGCCATTCGAGCAACAACGGCATTGACTGGACTGGGTTTAATCCAAAAGCCAGCATTGTCCGAATTCATTACTGAATGTGCCTGTTATTTGAACCATCCGAATTTATGGATTCGTCATGAAGTATGCGGCCTAATATCGAGTGCGGCAAAGATTTTCGGAGCCATCGATGTGCAATGCAAAATAATGCCAGCCATTATTAATCACCTAAAGTGTCCGTTGATTCAAGTTGAAAAGCCAGAGATTCTAATGGATTGCCTGCAGCCAGCTATTCCACGCAATATTTACGACAGTGTCGTTCGATTCACCGAATTGGAATTATTCTTCACACTGCTGGAGGAACGGAAAAAGGCACGCGATAGCACCATTGACTCACTACCACAGCAATGTGAAATGACTTCACCTGTGAGAAATGTAAGTGTTTAAGCGTGAAATTTTTTATCAACTACCGATTTAAACCGAAATTCGATTTAAACTATTTTTACAAATTTTTTTCGGTTATGATTACACATTTTGGTATAAAACGATACATTTTTCGAAAGTTTTGATTAGAAAAAAAACATTGACAATTATGAAAAATTTGAATTTCTCTTGAATACTATCTCCATTAAAATGACATTAATAAAACACTTTCCAATTGAATGTTTCAGTTCTTCCGGCGAATTTCATGCGAAGGTCTAACGGACACAGTTGAAAAGCAAATTTTATCGATGAAATCATCGATATTGAAATTGAACAAATACCTCAAAAAGGTTCCTACTGACAAATACTCAACAAATGGGAAAATTTTCATCGATTCCAAATTGGAAATTGGAAAAGAGCTGGTTTTGGCCGACACCAAGAAACAATTGATAACCAATCGAAAATCGGATGCCGACAATCCTAACTTGGATTGGCCGCGTATGTATTCACATTCCGATAAATCGACGTCACCATTGAGTGATTATCATTCACCTGGTGTGAGCTCAAGTTCCCATTACAATGACACACCATCAACGTCGCTGGTTGAATACAGCATGCCGGAGAAGAATTTCATTCAAGGTAAATTCGCTTTCTTTGAACATTTTGTTTCTTTTTTTTTCATTTTGCATTTGTCTTCGGAAGAATTTTTCATTTTCTACCAATTTTACTTAGTTTTACTATTTTTGATATTTTTTGATATTTAATCATTTATTTTTTTCAAATTTTATTTTCCCAACCAAACAGAACGAAATTCCGACTGTCGAAATGAGTTGCATATGTTGCATAACAAGCTGAAAAGCCAGTATGTGCTATTGAATGCAAACAGTGATTCGAATGCGGCAATAAAACGAGCATCGATGATACCGGCTGGTCACAGTATAAAGGGTACGCTAATTGCTCATCTTCACGAACACAAATCATCGGTAACAAAACTGACAGCGCTCAGTTCCAGTTCATCACTTTTCGCGAGCGCTAGCACGGACGGAACCGTACGCTTATTTGACTGCAATAAATTAAACGGTCATCAGAGCATCAACAAGTATGTAACGATCATTAAAAATACGTATGTTTTTCTTCGTTATTTTGTTTTTAACGAGCAAAGAGAATGAACATGAATTATTCAGTTCAAAGGAGCAACAATTGGCTTTTAATGCAAAACACGTTTAACGAATACTACTTTTTTCTTGTGAAATCAGCCAACTGAAAGTTGCTTTCAAATGTCGAAATAATACATCCGTCAGAATGTGTATGTATATCGAAAATTTGATACGTTCATTTGTGAATTTTCCAATGAAAAATGTTGGTTTTGATTTCAATATATGGACTTTTATGTATAACGAGGAGAACCCAAGACATCGAAGAATTACACAAAACACAAACCATTTGAGAATAACGAATTATCTAATAACACTCCTTTCCCCAAATTTAGATCGCGTCAAATGTATTCGGCCAACGTTCCAATTTATTCAATTGCGGCCTGTGATTCGGGACAATCGTTAGCGGTTGCCGGCAACGATGGATCCCTTCTCTTATTGCAGATCGATCCAAATTCATCGAAAATGGCGTTGCAGCAAGCGCGGCACTTGGTACAAAATGCCGGCGGCTACAATGGATACGACGATGGGCCAATTGTTGATATGCATCCACTAGATCCAGACTCGCAGAGCGTTATTATTTATGCAACATTGTACGGTGCAATCATTTGCTGGGATTTACGGATGCCAACCAATGCATGGCGACTGAATAGTGATCTCAAGCAAGGTGTTATCACGACATTTTGTATTGATTCGAATGTTTCATGGCTGGCAACCGGTACAAGTCATGGCAATCACATTTGCTGGGATCTTCGATTCAAATTACCAATAGGTAAGAATGCATTTCTAATGGATTTTTCATTGAAAGAAGGACGCAAATGAATGATGCCTTACAATATAAATGCGTTGTTCAATTCCTTCCAGTAGCGACTTGTCGGTGTTTTTTGGATATTTTCGACAAAGAATAAAGTTGAAACTTTGGAAAATGCTCAAAAATTCATTTGAAAAAAATTCAATTGAAAAAGAAAACTAAAAATCTCCCATCTCCATAGCCAAAATCCAACATCCATCCGCAACACGAATTCGAAAAATAATTCCACATCCAACGGAATCATCGTGGTTAATATCAACGTCACATGGAAACAACGAGGTCTCAGTGTGGAACATTGAAACGAGCCATCGGCAGGCTGCTCTTTGGGCCAGCAGTGCGCCACCCCTGTCCAAAGAATCGGTAATAAAAAATTACATTCTTCTTCTTTTCCTTAATTTAGGTCAGATATGAGCCACTTTTTTTTTAAATATAAAAATGTAGCTCTTTCTCAAACAAAACACATTAATAATTCCCATCACCAAAATGCAAACAGAAAAATACGTCAAGTGTCTGCGGTGTAGTGTCGTGCATTGTCGACCGATCGCCGGTACTATTCACGGGAAGCTCGGACCAACGCATACGATACTGGGACTTGAGCACAAGAGCCAATTGTTCAATGATTTCGCCTGCCAGCCGTGACTACGCCAGTGGTTCGAATTTCTCCTATGAGTAAGTCATTATATATTCTCTTTGTCTCTTTTTCTATCTCTTGCATCTCTGTGTTGTTGCATGATGCAATTTCCATGGTAATTTAATTAATTCACAAAACCATATTTCTGCTCTATAAACATTACTTGCACGCGCAACCACACACACACACACACACTCACACACACACAGCTCGCGACTCATCGATGGAACGCGTGTTATCTATGAGGTACAAACGCAGAATAAATCGCATGCAATTGCATCTGGATTGACAAACACACTGAAATCAGATGACTATTCGCCACGATCGGGCCCCGAAATGCCGCTACCATGCCACAACAATGTCGTAACGGATTTACTAATGTGCAGAACACAAAAATACCCCGTGCTTATATCGAGCAGCCGAGACGGTGTGATCAAACTCTGGAAATGAAGAGAGAGAAACCACAACAGCAACAGCAACAGCAACAAACACACAAACAAAAAGTTTATTTAAATGTTATGTTCACATTTTGAATGCATATCGACGAAGAAAAAAAAATGAGAGAAAACTAAAGAAAAAGAAAAACCAGATTAAAAGACAGAAAGAAAAATCATTGTTGTTTTGCATTTTATGGTAATTTTCTAAACGTGCCCATATTTTCTTTAGGTTGAATTTTTTTTTCTCCTTTCCTCTTCGATTGCGACAACATTTTTTCCGGTTACGATGGGGTCAACGGGTGTTCGTCGCAGTTCAATGTTTCGTCATCGTAGTCAGGCCATCACGAGGAATGCTATTAAATGGAGAGGCAAGGCCGTGAAAATAATCCACGATCGCATAAAGAAATTCACATTTGTCTTTTGTGGCGCTAGACTTCATCAGAAAAGAAAAAAAATGTGTACGCCTATTGCGATTGAATATTTAAACGCATTATCAAATCCGAGAGAGAAGAAGAAAAAAACCATATATTGCGACGATTTCACGCGCATTTCACGATCTACGAAAGTTTTTCAAGAAAAAAACATTTTGAAAGTCTCGGTTTCATGTAAGAGAGAAAAAATAAACAAATGCATTCGAAATGCGACTTGCAATTATGATGCGTTAAATCTATTTGTGTTCGATGTTGAAAACATTGTGCGTTTTACCATGCTGATTGGATGGCCGTTTGTGCCAAGTGCACTGCTGCATACACACATGGGTTTGTCGCTGTTTCTCTCTTTTGCGAACTGATTTAACTAACAATCATGCGTTATTTCTTCTGCCGAAGTTTAAGAAGAAGAAGAAGAAGAAGAAGAAGAAGAAAACAAACCTGTGCATAATAATAATAACATAATTCAGTTCCGAGCAAGTGAAAATTTTACTCGGCACAACTCTAATCAGCACTCAATCGAAGAGGGAGGGAATCCATATCAGGTTACGTTTTTTTACATGCCACAAATAAAAAAATGACGAACAAAAACAATGATAGAAACAATGATTGATATTTGCATCGACAAGAAACGCGTTCCCATTTCAGCAATTGATCACAAAATTCCAGTGAGCACCGCGCGTAATACCAATATTTTCCTATTACCAGCATAATGTGTGAGCATTAAAACCAACATATGTTTGTTACTGCCTAAGGTCGGCTGCAGTTATTCAATTTTGAGTTCAAGAGTATATTTTTCCAGCCGATTACACTTCTCTCTCCCTATGTGTTGGTCTCTCTCTTTCTCTCTCTCTCTATCTCTCTCTCTCTCTCTCTCTCTCTCTCTCTTGCAGTCATTTTTTCTATGGTGATAAAAAACAAATTGCTATAACAAATAGAGAGTAAACCACATCAATAATACACATATATATTTCTCGTGTAAGAGGTAGAGAAAAGCGAAGTAATGAGTCGCAGAAAGGAATGAAAAAATGCCGTCCGCTTTCGGCTAGCCATTTTCATATGTGATATATAAGTTTATGTCTGTAATCACTATGTTCACTTTGTTCCTGATTTATTTTTTTACGATTTGATAACAAAGGTGATTCAAACACACACACTCACCATACATGCATACGAACATCCAATTGTGGCCACTTCGAAACCGTTCAATACATTCATTACATCAAAGTGTAATAGGTTGATAACAGGTTGCGGGTCGACAAACTGTTCAATTCATGACATTCATATTGTGCAGAAGGAAAAACTAACAATCCAAGTATATGCCATTGAAGCACTGAGATCGGAAATGTGATACGCAATTGAAGAACAAAAAATCGATTCATCATTTTTACCCATGAGTACATCGAAGCCGATCGAAGCTTTAAGATACATGCATCATGCGAAGAGACTGTCTGAAAATGTGACTTCAACCAAATCTAGGTGAATGAAATTTCATGGAAATATCCAATTCACGTTGCATCAAATCGATCTGCGAACAAGTTTGTGAATGAGACCAACCAAATTGTCAAAAAATTCGGGTTTTCATTGGAAATATAAAGGAATTCGGATTTTCGATTTACTAAAAAGACTCATAATGTGGAATCAATGTTCTGCTGTACCATTTTAAGCCATTCGTTCATTCATTTCAAGCCATTTTTTTCTTATTTTTCGAGTCATTTTTCATAATACCCGATTTTTCTATTTATCATTTGAATGCTGATCATCTGTCTACCTGGCGAAATATCATCAATTTCTGATTTAATTAAACGATAGTACGGTTTAGTGTTACAAATACAGTGTTAGCGTATCATTTCAGTTTGAGAATACAGAGTTTTATGTCCCAGTCAAATTCAGGTTCGGTTTCATGGTGAGAAAATCATTTTCTCTTGAATTTCAAAACACTGCATTCAACGCAAACGTGAATTTTTCGCTATTCATGGAAGAAAAATCTGTCACATTTGCATTCTCATTGATTCAATGCGCGGTGTTTGGATTGAGACGTAGAGCAAGAAAGAGAGAGAATTGGAAATAATCATCTTTCTCAAATCGCATGGTGATTTGCCATTGCTTTCACATTTTCCAATCGTCTCTTATGTGTCGGTGCAAATGATAGTAGAAAAAGATGACAGTGAAAGAAAAGAAGTAAGCAGCGAACCAGATGAAAGAGTAAAATCAAGGCAAATCCAGCAAAAAAGACAGGAAAAAAATGTAGACTAAAATGATAGGGAAAAATATAAAATCATAATCGAAGCATACATGAATATATATTAATGGTTTATGCAATTAATAAATTATAGACATATATAATCGATATGTACACACGAAAAAAACAGGGTTATTTTCGGTTGGACGTAAAATTGAAGATGGTAATTTTGTTCGTTATTCGATCGGTATTTTTTTTTCGTCGTCAGATTAGTAGTCAAATGAAACTATTGTCAAATGAGTTTTATTGGCGGGTGATTAAAAGATTTCAGATTGTTGAAATTAACCGAAATAAAATAATGTCTTCACTAAAATTCATTATCAATGTTAAACATCTGAAAGATAATTGCTGCATTGTTTACCATCGTGTTGCATATTAAAACCATACACTTTTGTTCGTATCGAATCATAAGTAAGTTAATAGTTGCATGTGCACGTTTTTCTGCTACTCCATTTTCTTCATGAAAAATAAATAAATTTGCAAAGCCTTATACAACGGAACGAAATTAGTTTACCTAAATTACTTCGTGTATGATTTGATAAATTCATTTTAAACACACACACACACACAGTGAGAAAATTACCAACGGAATTAACTCATCAATTGTGAATGCTGTAATACGTGACAAGTACGCGTTACGTACGGCAATCTTTTTTTTATATTTTTTTTTCCTTTCTCTCTTTCTTTTTCTTCTTCTTCTGTTGTGTACATCTGATTTGTATCATCTTCCATTAAGACAGAATATCGTTCAAAGTGCCTGATTTATTAAATGACACGTGAGTAACTTTTGATTTCATTTTGTGGCGACAACTTTAGAATTTCATTTGCTTAATCGCCGTTTGTTTCATCTGTTCGACGGACGAGATTGTATACGCAATATACAAATGATGGCACGTTCAACAACAGAAGAAAACCATCATCATCATTCGGTCCGAAAACCTGCTCACGTGGTGCCAATGTATTTAGTAATGTTGTGTTGCGATTTTGGTCGATATAACAGCTTTTGCATCAAGTCTCTCTCTCTCTCTCTCTCTTCCTCTCAATACTAATGCAATTCCCATTTTGTTGCTTCTTATTCGTTCTTTCGTTTTTGGTCTCACTTTTAACGACTTTTAGCCTATGCAATTTATGCTGCTGCTGCTGCGCTGCTGTCGACCAAAACATGTGTCTGCAATGTGCACGCTTTGTTGTCAGCCACAACAAATGTGCAACTGGTGTTTACTTGCTACTCTTATTTTTCGTTCAATCATCAGTACAAATGTTGTAGTTTTTTTCATTCGCTCTGAATGTGCATACGGCAGCCCCGGTATTACCGCTATAAATTTCTGCTAAAATACATCATCGGACGTATAATCATAGGCTCCAAAGTGTTTTTTTTTCTATGTTGATCTTTTGCTGCTCTTGCGTCGCGTCAAAACACAATACATACATAGAAATTGCTCTTCAATTTCACGTTCGTTTCCGATTTGGCAATGTTTGCCGCATTTGTAATATCCCCCAAGAGTCTTCGGTCCGTGTAAACGGCTGGTTTGTTCGCGGAGTATTGGCTGGTGAGAGTGTGTGAAAATGAAAGAGAAACCAAAAGCAGTTTACTCGCTGCGGCACCAGCAGCACACAGCGAATTGCAAGAAAGGAAAGAGTTAGAGAGAGTGCTCTGCTATCGAAAAGATCAGTGTCTTATGCTCAGTTATACACTGGATTTTTCTTCCAATACGTACGGTAACATCAGCTCAGCTTTGGATATAAACACACGGAGCCAATGTAAATATAAAAGTCAAAAATAAAAGTTGAATGAAAGAAATGGGAAAAAAGCACAACAAAATCAGATAATAAGAGAAGTTAAAAAGCGACTAAATTTGTCTTCGGTGTGTATGGCGCGCGAGCGCATGGCTCTCTCTCTATCTCGCGTGCGCGTTTGGCCTCTACTATGTATGCTTGTATGTGTGTGTGTGTTTGTGTTTGTGTGGCTGCTTCCACCCGAAGTATGTCATCTCTCTGGTTATTTTGGTTTCGAAGCAAACCGCGCGATGGAAAAATCATAGTGAAAGCGAATGACTTGGTGCGTGGATTTCGAACGGTCGATCATACATCGTTTCACAGCCACAACACTGTGATTCAGTCTGATTTTATGCGTCAAGCATTGCAAATTCAACATCTCTCTGTCTCTCATTCAGAGAGCCATACACATACACCCCGACACGAACACACATCGTACGCAAAGTCAATTTTTCCGCCTAGTTGAATTTTTCGGGTATGTGACAAGGCAGCCACCGTTACACGTGCATAATCATTAAACGACAACCGTGCACAGCGAAACGATAGTCGAAGAGATCTCTCTCATATATTCAGATTATTTTGATACACATCGAAGTAAAATATATTGCGTTTTCGAAACCGAAAACCATACTACAAACGGCAACTATATTTTATGGAATTCGATCCATCGTGCAATTTTCAGTTGTTATTATTTATTTTTGGTGTTATTGATTCATTTATCAAATAAAAACAACTTCATAGAATGATGATGATTGTGTGATGTGATACATTGAAAATTTCTGCAAAAGAAACAATAAAAAAAAAGTCCATCGAATTTTGATTGTGAAGGAGAAAAAAAAAAGAAGTGAAAAAAATTTGGACTTTTCGGTGAATCAAAGTGAAACCAGGAACTAACAGTATTTGTGACGAATTCGTTTGGCAAACGCATTTTTCAGTTGGTAAATTAGTGACCGGTATTACGTGCGATTGTACACAATGGCTGTAAGTAATTCAAATTTTTTCTTCAGTCTCGTTGATAAGTTTATCACAGCAAAAATCCATTCGCACCGCATACAACAAACAAAAACAACAATCGGGATATGATTGAATGGGTACATATAAAACGTAATCGCATAATTGGGAAACCGACGAAACACGAATTAAAACACACACATATCTCACAACGGTTGCCTAACATCAAGATGTGAACCGTATTTCTTTCTTTCGTTCGTTCGTCTTTTTTTCTTTCTTCATTTGTAGATTACTTTCTCCATATGCTCACAACGAATCGAGCATTTCGCTATTTAAATATGCGCCAAATGTGGCTGTTTACGTTTGTTTATATTTCATTATTATTCAAACCGCACCAAAGGCGGAAAGAAAGAAAAAGAAGAAAATAAAACCCAGATGAATAGTTGAAATATGCAGTTTGAAGCATTTGAATAATGGTGTTGATAGTACGCGCGTTCACCTTCGATTTTGGTAGCGAATGTGCTCACTCCAGAATTTCACACTATATCCGAACAAATGGAGATGTTTATGTTATTGCTCATTCATTCATTCATATTGTTTATTATTTGCAAACAATCACAATTATTGCGTGAGTGTATCTGTCATGAGTCTCGATTTGGTCACTGGCTGAGTGAATAGAGGGACACCGATTTCTTATTCAATAATTAATAGATACCTTTTCTCATTATTATAATGAATCTTTGAACGAAAACCAAAAAAAAGACAACACAAAATAAATATTTACACCGATTTTATTCAGATATGCAAGAATTCATGAACGCTATCGATTGTGTCCGGATGAGCGCGAAGCTTGCACGTTGCGATGCATCGCATCATGTCACATACACATTGCTTTGAAAGAAAGCGAAACCGCTCTGCTGCGAAAACAAAAGCGAGCAAATTGGTTTTACAAATGGGCAAACTTGTATTCAATTTAGCCAGCCAATGATTGACGACTATCACATGCAAAATTGACCCCATCCATTGCCCGTGACTGTTAAGTGAATACGAGCATTCTGCTTCTTTTTTTTTATATTGGAAATGAACCGTTACTTTTTTTCTTCTTTATTTTACATCTGTTTTTTTCCCTTTGGTCGGTGCGTATTCTGCTTTTGGACAATCGTTGAATGTCTGTTAACGATGATTTTTCGTTCGTCAAGCTATCGGCATGATGAGAGAGTGCGTACATCATAATTGCCGTGTAATCGGAAATTTCTCTTGGGAAAACCCCCGCACAAGAAACAATAATCTTTTGATCAATCGTTAATTGGACATCCTCTGTGTTTTTGGACAATTGATACGATGGGTTGATTGAAGAAATCAAAATCTGGTTAAGAAGAAAAAAATCAATTTAGTTTTTGGTTCGAAAAATTGATTCGTAAAATTTGACTCGGAAAAAAAAGCTGATTCGAAAATTTAAAAAAATTGATTTGAAACATTGATGCCGTCTGAGCCGAAAAGTTGAAAAAAAAAAATCGAGTCGAAAAAAAAACGCATCACGTCCCATTGCTTCGAAAAACTAAAGCAAAAAATAAATTATGGAAATCCCGAATCTATTGAAAAAAAAGTGACCAAAATTCATTCAATGGCAACCTCGGCATTTGTTTGTTAGCCAAACGAAGTCTCAACCGTAGTTCAACATAAAAGCTATAATGAACTTAATAATAGTAGCACGAAAATATTGTTTGCCATGTTTGGCCAGCGCGGTATGTCATCAAACACACTATTGCATCTTAAGTCAAATAAGCTCAGTCTTCTAATAATTTGACGTGTGTTCATTAACTATACAATTGACTCAATCGTTTGAATCAAGTACGCTGTTGAACTGTGTCGCTGGCGCACGCAACGGCAATCATCATGTTCACACACAAAAGGTGGACAATAATAGCAAAAGTGAGTAACGAAAATGTCAAAGCGACAAGTTAATTTCGTACTTGAACGAAATAAAAGCGCTCTATGGCGCACCTACTGCACTTTCATTACGAGAAAAATTACGAACCAACCAACGACAACAAACCGGCCACATCAGAAAAATGCAATGATTCAATTAAAAAATTTCAGCATCAGAAAAAAGAGTGACACAGTGCGCCAAACTGACGAAAAGTGTAAACGTGCAAATCAGGTCCTTAACACCGATTAGTAATTCGGTTGCGACTGCATTTCAGCGAATTCGTTCGCAGTCGCACACGTTTATTGTATCACTCGAATGCATAACTTGACTTAACAAAATCTTGTTTCTACGGCTGCAACAGCTACGGCTTTATTCTACCCAATCGATGCATAAAGTAGATCGTAGAATTAATCACCGAGCGTTTAAATCGCTTTAAATGCTTCTGCGTTGTTTTTTTATTCGTCCAAAAAATATGTATTCAAATATGAAATCGTATCGTATTGAATAATTTTTAATCTGGTTCATGCACTCGAGCGGACCCGGTTTCTTGGGAATGAACGAACGAGTGAGAAAAAAACCACGCGCCATCGTATGGAAACGAAGAAAAAAAAGACATAAAACTGGAAAACATACAGCACCTTAACATAGATGCCAAAGAAAACGAAAAAAACACTCTTTTTTTTTTAAATATTCGAAAGCCATTCACTTATATATAGTTTCGCTTTCAATTTTTTTCCCCTTTAAATCGGTGCGTTACAGCGAAGTCGAAACATTTGACGTATTTTTTGTTGTTGTTGTCGTAGCTAGAGAAGTCGGTATCGTATTTCGTCTCAATTTTTGCTTTGACACACCGTTCGTAACAAACGATCAACGAATATATTCGTGCAATGCTGCATCAATAGGCCGTCGTTGTTGTCGTCGTCGTCGTCATCAACGTATAATATATTTAATTACTCCTTCAATGGTCTTGTTTTAAGGCCATATCTCTCTGTCTTTCGGTTTTTTCTTAATGCACCCACTTTTTTTTTAATTAAACACCAATGTATTACTACTATAATACTGTCCGGCCGGCACTGCGCCATCGTTGCTGCTGCCATTTCGGTTTTTATCGGACGTCGTCTTTTTTCCAGCACAACAAACTAGTCTACATTCACTTTAACCGCGCGCACACCGTGTTCTTGGTAGTTTTTAAGCTCTTTTGGAAACCAGAGCAGAAATGACAGTTTCATTACTTCGGGCGAGTATCATATGGTGTGTGTTGGCGCGCATTCGTTCTGATTGATCGACACACAGGATTTTCGTTCGCAATGGTGATATGTGATCGATTGTACGTGTAAGCGCGACAGCTGTTTATCGCCCGAACGAAATGAAACATATGATCATGAGATGGATGCAAAAAAAAAATCCATCGTCATGAGATATGAGATAAAAACTGCACGTAAAAAAGTCTGCAAATAAAAACTACACTTGAAAGAGTCATGAGATTAAATTAGCTCCAATCAACTAAATGGCAAATTAACGCAAACACCTGAGAAAAATTCAACCGATAATTGAATTGAATGGAACAACGATTTATAAATTCAATTGAGATGTCAGAGGAGATGAAAAAACACACGCAAAATCGTCCCACAATCAAATACTTATTTTATCGATCTGTTTTCCATTCGGGGAGCGGTGTGAATCGAAATTATATTTTTTCCATGAATTTTCATATGTTTTTTTTTCTTCGGACGTTAAAAGTCAACTTTCAATCATTTTTTTAGCACGAATCCAACCAAAAACAGAAGAAAACAAGAGATTTCAGTTATTTATTCTACTTTGTTGCTTCACAACAAACTACTTTTTTTGCGCACTACATGAAATGTATTTCATCTAAGTAATTTTGCAGTAATATATCATTAACACTATGACTGTTCTTCATATTTGCAACATATTACTGTTCTTGGGGGACTCCAGGGCCCCCAAGATATTTCATATGAAATCTGGACTGTGATAAGAGATAACAAATTAGTGTCTGAAGCAAAGTTGTAATACTCAAAGTTTGCTATAATTTTGGTGCAACAAATATTGCTTATCTCTTATCAGTTCCGCGAAAAACGCGAAAAAACGCGAAAATCGCAAAATTTTCCGACATCGTTTTAGTGAAGCTGATAAGAAGTAAGAGACTTGCCTCTTCGACAGAAATGTAGAGCAGGTTGAATACTACAACTTTGCCACAGACACCAAGTCGTTATCTCTTATCAGTTATGCGAAAAAATGATAAGAAAAAATTCGCGGTTTTCGCGGTTTCCGCGTAACTGATAAGAGATAACGACTTGATGTCTATAGCGAAGTTGTTGTACTCAAGCTGCTCTACAACTTTGCCGAAAACCATCTGGTTATCTCTTATCAGTTTCGCGGAATACGCGAGAAACCGCTGAAAACCGCGAAAAAACGCGTTTTTTTCTTATCATTTTTCACGGAACTGATAAGAGATAACGAGATGGTGTCTATCGCAAAGTTATAGCTCTGGTCGAGTACTATGATTTGCCACAGACCTTAAGTCGTTATCTCGTATCAGTTACGCGAAAAAATGATAAGAAAACATTCGCGTTTTTCACGGTTTTCTGCGGTTTCTCGCGTATTCCTCGAAACTGATAAGAGATAACGAGATGGTGTCTTTACCAAAGTTGTAAAGCAGCTTAAGTGCTACAACTTCGCTATACACTCCAAGTCGTTATCTCTTATCAGTTACGCGAAAAGCCGCGAAAACCGTGAAAAACGCGAATTTTTTCTTATCATTTTTTCGCGTAACTGATAAGAGATAACGACTTGATGTCGTAGTGAAGTTGTAGTACTTGACCAGAACTACAACTTTGCCATAGACACTATTTCGCTATCTCTTATCAGTTTTGCGGAATACGCGAAAAACCGCAGAAAACCGTGAAAAACGCGATTTTTTTCTTATCATTTTTTCGCGTAACTGATAAGAGATAACGACTTGATGTCGTAATAAAGTTGTAGTACTCGACCAGAGCTACAACTTTGCCATAGACACCACCTCGTTATCTTTTATCAGTTCCTTGAAAAGTGAGAAACTATGAATTCGCGTTTTTCACGTTTTCGCGGCTTTTCGCGTAACTGATAAGAGATAACGACTTGATGTCTACGGCGAAGTTGTAGAGCAGCTTGAGTACTACAACTTCGTCATAGACACCAAGTCGATATCTCTTATCATAGTCCAGCTATAATATAAAATAGCCATGGGGCCCTGTGGTCCCCCAAGAACAACAGCGTAACATGTTTTGCGGCAGGCTGTATTTTACACATACTCACACATATGCATATGTTTTTTTTTTCATTCGTGTAGAGAAATGTTCAATCTATACAATGAGACTTAACTCCGGTTGGTTTATACACTGTTTAGTACTTTTATTCAACTTTAAAGTTCGCTGGGGGCCCTGGGTGCCCCAAGAACAATCATAGTGTTAAAAGGCGTCCCTTTTAATAATGTTATGGATTAAAAACATAATACGAAGGATATATATTTGCAACAAAGTTGATACAGAAAAAAGATTTTCTCAGTTATCTCAAAAATGAATTGCAAGATCTTGGTTTGATTTCTTTTTTGAAAGATACTACCACTGTTTTAAATTAAATAGATAATATGACCATAGAATCTAAATTAACTTTCATTATGCTCAAGACTCGGAGAATACTATACAAAAGAAGGAAAAAGTAATGTAAATTTTAAACAACA
>NW_022601406.1:1512463-1569157 GCF_009176505.1 Sitodiplosis mosellana | reverse complement strand
TTAGAAAAAAAAACGCAGATTAGTAGCTCTACATTTCATGTAGTGCTAAAAATTGGTGTCGAAATTACTTCACGTACCATTCTGTTCTTCATAAATTACATTTTGGATTTTTACAGAAAAAATACTGGCAACGAAAAAATTCGGTCGTTGTTTTGTTGGACTGTTCGTTTGTTCGCATTCTTGTGGCAAAAACGTTGTGTTTTTCGCGTAAAAGCCAACAATTCATTTGTTGATTGTTTTATGTGGTTTCATTCAATACTCAATTGGACATTTCGATTTCGATCGGTAATGGTCGATTCTATTATTAGCTTCAATTTTTTTTATTATTCCTCTCTTTTGTGATTTGTATTTTGATCAAGCGATTGATTTTTTATCATTATTTTTGTTGTTGTTTTGGTTTTGTTTCGTTATTTTTAATCCAAATACAATTCAATCACTATTGTATCATATCATATCATTTTTGTTTGTTTCATTTTTATTTCAGTTAAAATTCGTTACAACGATTTGCGTGCTATTGGTTATGATAGAGTGCTCAAACTTGGTCGCAGCCGCCACAAAATATCCATACGAAAGCCATAGCATTCATTTGCGAGCGAAACGAGGTAGCCCCGACTTTTTGGGAAAAATCAAAAGCGTAAGTCGCACAAGAAACGAGAAATACATAACATTTATGTTATCGATATAGCCGTTGAATATAATTATCCATAAGAATATGTATATTCCCATAAGACACGTACCATTTACTGTGACAAAAAGTCACTTTCACCACTGAAACGAATGAAGAAATATCAGATGCAACAACAAACTCATACTGATCTACATTCATAGCAATCATGATAATATATGGATGGTGTCAAGACCGACAATTTACATTTGCCACAACACTGAGTATAGAATGTATACGAAATTGGAATGTTTAGCCTTCGAGTTTGGTCGTCATTTGTAATCGGAGCAAGCGCTACTTAAGCAGCAAATTAAATGATCGATTGTGGCGATTTTTTGCAAATTGATTTGTTTTTGGTTCTTATTTCTTCTTATTTGCATTTTACAGTCGATTACATCATCGATAGGAAAAGCGTCGGCATCATCAGCTGGAGCCTCATCGGGAACATCGTCATCGAAAGCGTTTGCACATGAAAAACCAGTGGTAAAATTTTTTTGGTTCGGCCCAACTGAACATATTTCGATTACGTAACTCAATTTTGATTATTGCGTGCTTTTGTTATTCGTCATAGGAAAAGGAAGTCTACTTTGATGGATGGGAATTGAAGAAGAACATTTTGAATACATTATTCCAAGCAGTGAAAGCGATCACCGGTGGCGTTACAGCAATTAAGGGTCAACTCATCAAAGGCAGTGGTTACGCATTAAGCAGCGGTGGAAAGGTAATATGAAAAAAGAAAAAAAAACGTGCAAGTCATTCAAAAAATAGTTTGAAACATATTTGTATTTATTTCAATTGGAAAAAAATTTCACTCATTCGTCAAAAAAAAATGTGACTTTTGCAGTTGATCGCCGCATCTGGTGATGCTGTGACAGGAGTTGGAAAGAAAATCGCTTTGTCAGCCAAATTATTGCCGCCAGATGCATCGAAACATAAATACTTTGCATCGTCTGGTCCCGCTGGCATTCCACATGAAGGTAAGTTGACACGTTAGAGATACTGCATTGGACGGGCAAAACAATTGCTTTTTTTCTCGTAATTGCTTTGCTTTTTCCACACACACAAACACATTTCACATACACAAAAAACAATGATTGGCTTAATGCACCAAAAAAAAAAAAACGAAAACGAAAACCAAAATCTAAATCGAACCAATATACCCTCCCTCAAAATTCACACAAAACTACAGATTACACAAGTTTCGGTCATGATGAACTCGTAGAATATGCTCAGCCACATGAAATTACTGGTTATGCACCAGAACCTCCGATCCCATATTTACCGGTAGACGTAGCCTATGACAATCATTATCCAGTACCACAAGCTCACGCTCAATATGGACCACCACCGCTTATCGATACTCCTCATTCGCACATTACGAATTATATAAGCACAGATAGAAAAGGTAAATCTTATTCCTCATATTCAGGTAAATGAATATGAGAACATAGAGAAAAAACCACACAAGAAAGAAAGAAAAAATCCAAAATGAAAATGCAAGAAATGAAAAAAAATTGAGTCGCGCGAGATAAACAAACTCACGAACATGATAAAAGATAAGCCCGTCGAGAACACACACATACACACACACACAGAGAGACAAATTGGATGTATATGAAAAGAAAATTATTACGAAAGATCTGTTTTATTTGATGAGTAATTCAAATGAAAATAGAAAGAAAGAAAAAAACACACAGACTCGATTATTATCAATTGTAGTAGTACGATGATGATAAGTATCGTTGGATTTCAAGGAAAGTACCATATCTACCATATATTTTTTAGTTTGTTTTTTAAAGTTTGAATTTTTCTTCTGCTTTTCTTTCTATCTCTCACTTTTTATTCAATGGTTTTACACTCTTTCGAATATGCTGTTATTGTTGTTGTATGAATTATTTGCACTGATTTTGTTTGTTTTTTTTTTTTTATTCGCAATAGACACACAAAAATGTTTGCATGATGAATGTCGATTGAGATCATTCACATCTCAATTTGTTTGCTTTTCTTATATTTATAGATACTGAGTGAATTTATTTGTTGTTGTTTTTTTCGTCAAATATTTTTTTTTGTCATAATTTAACTAACCGTATCGAAAATACTCCCTCCTTCATTCGCTAAAACTCTTTTTTTAGAACAAGATCAACACTATGTGAAACATGACGGAACATCTTCTGTACCTGGACTTGAGACAGACAACGAACTCACGACATTTGATGCAAATCAAAAAGCGATCGAAGCATTACAATTACTTTTACGGAAATTACCCAATAAATTGGCCGTTAAAGACAATGCAATACAAACAATTGACGATGACAATTTTATACCTGATACAAAATTAACACCACAACACATTACACAATACAATATACCAAAAGATCCGTATATACCGAATTTTAAACCGATCAAATCATCGGTTACATCCACATATACATTTCAGCTCGGTCCACTTGAACAAATCACCCAGGATACATACGGTGGCAGCGATCATGGACACAATGGATTACATCAATCGGCAACACCGCCTCCGCCGTATTTAATTCAAAAAACCGTTGTTAGCCCAGAGTTGCAACGGCATCTTGTTCCACCGCCATCAATTGAATCGGTATCGACAACATTCAATTCACATTCATCATCACCACCACTGTTATCACAAACACCGCACATTGATGCACAACCATTGGATTTATATCATACAATGACACTGAAACATGTCAACGACAATCATTCGAATCATCCACCAGTACAATCATTACCATACTTACCGCCACGAAAACGATCAAACAAACCAAATCCACACCAGTTTGAAATTCAAAAATCCATAGAATATCAATTACACTGAACACAATACACACACACACACACACACACACACATGCACACAACTGACCAATTTAGTGAATTCGTTTAGTGAAAGCTTTAAAATATGAATGAACTTAATACTTTTTTTTCCTCTGTGCCGAATGAATGATTTTAAGAAATTTTCGTTTTTTAGGGAAAGTGTAATTAATGTGTAAGTAGTATTTATGCTCATGTGTAATTTTAAACATGCAAATAGTCTAAAAACAAAACTAAAACGAAAAAATTCGAGCGAAAAATGAAAAAGATTTGAAATTTTTGTCCAATGATTGATGTATAAACCAGTCATCCGTCCGCCCCCTTCCCCGTGAGAGAAGCGCCGAATCGACCTTAAGTCATTAGTGAATATAATATTGAGTGAAATGAATAGTATCACAATTTTTGAAAAAAAAATTATTTCTTTGTTTTTTTTTTAGGAGGGTTTCTCAATGAGATTCCTATTTAACCAATCCAATTGATTTCATTGAAAATCAAGGAAAACCACATGACAATCTAATTTTTTTGGTGCTAGATTACAATTTGTAGTAAAATAATATATCTCTCCCAAAATGTTTTCTCAAAATGCCCTATAGAACGTGTACGAATTTCTGTAGTTATAGCATATACCATATATAACACAAAAGAAGTAGGAAAAAACACGAAAAAAATCCATTGACATGTATAGAATATTATAATAATTTTTTAGATGATAAACAAAAATGCAATTTATTTTATAAAACTATTTTTTTCGAATCTTTGACTAGAGACGTGCTCGCTTGTTGATGAAACGCGAAATTTTCACCAATTTCCCATCACAAACGACTCAAACGGTGTGTACATAAATATATAGAATGTGAGTTTGTTTTTTTCTGTGTAGATTGTGCTCTGCGTTAGATGCAAACGGGTTATTTATTGGCAGATTGATTTAGAAAAAAAAATTGTTATTATTATTATTTCTTTATTTTTTATTTCGCCTGGTGTAGTTCGAATTTTTCAAATCAAATGTGAATATTGTAGACGAAAATAAATAGTTGCAAAAGTGGACATTTGATGGTGTTTTTCTTCTCCTTTTTTTTCTTTGATCTTTCTTCCCTCCTTATCTTTATCGCCATCAAACGTGTGTGGTGATGACAGCGGCGACAAAGATGCGCGTAGACAACTTGCACAACTTATTACTGTTTTTCAGAGGTCGCAAGGGGAACCCAGCCGAGTCGGCTTAGCCGACATCATATATTTGACTTAAAATCTATAAGTCAAATGATTCATTTGAAATGAATTGAGAGGCTAGGGGCAAAGAACACAAGCGCTTGAGACGAGTTCGTACGAATTTTCGTGAATTCCTACGAATCTGTATACGAGACATTCGCAGCATAGTGAGTGTACAACAACAATAACAAAGCCGCGAACGTATGAATCTATACGAATGTATACGAATCTTACAACTTGTTCCAAGCCCCTAGTTGAGAGGCTAATTTTTGTGAACTATTTGTAAAAAACGAGACTTTGATCCATCTTATGCAAAAAAGGTATTCTGAAACGTAAGTACACAAATGCGATTTTTTTTAATATTACAAACTCTCTTTTGCGTTCGACGAAACCAACATCCTTTTTTTTCGGTAAACATGCTCCACTTTTGGGAATAAATTGTTTAAGTCAACTTCTCATCCCAGGCAGTTCAAATATGCAACAAATTTTACCAAATTCACAAAATTATTATCTTCAAATGACATTCATAGAAAATTATTTGTATTATCTAGTCATTAATTTAGGAATTTCTATCATTTAGTTGTAAGTTTTTAATCTTTGGATTTTCAGCTCAATACATCTAGCATTTATTCATCTATACTGAAATATGTTCAAAAGAGGGACATTTCCAAGCGATTGACCATTCGAATGACCAACTATTTGCAGTGGCTAAACGATTTGTTTTTGTAATTAACAAACCTTGGTCATTTTCTGTTCAAATCGCCTGCAGCATTGAATAAAGCCATGGTCGTGCCCTTCTACAGCCGTCGATCGAGTAGAAAATGGCGAACGGGGTGGTAAACATGAAATAGAACTAAATTCATTCTAATATCAGTCAGTCAGTCAACTATGTCGATTCTGATATCAATGGAATTTTGTTTCTTTTTTTTTAAATTAAAACACTCGATTTTCAACTGTTCTTTTCCATTTTTTACTGCAACAATTTCGTTCGTTTTGATATTTTCGATAGTATTAAAAAAAAATTTTGTTTCATTCACTTTTTTCTATAAATTTGTATTTAATGCGTTTTTTTCGACTTCAATTCAATGCATTCATGAATTCAAATTCCTGTGAATTTCTGATATCAAATTGAAAACCATCTGATATCCAAATATTTCTCCATTGTTCCTGCTCACTCTCTCTCTCTCTCTCTATATATTCCTTTTGATTTCAGCAAAAGAAGCAAAAAGTCGGCAAGCTAAGAAAAAAAGTGAACGTTTAATCAATTCGCTTATTATCCCTTATTTCCTTTCAACCGAGTTAATCTTCAAGTAACTCTAAGCATTGTTCTGCGAATGAGAAAAAAAACGGTTAAAAGGTTGCTATTTTTGTGTTTAAAAATGGAATATATGTGTATGGCATTCGGTGTGATTCCACCATGTTGTTTAATTTATTGCGAGTGTACATTTTGCCGTTGATGGCTGAAACGAGTGCATGCTGCAAATGAAGGCAATAGCTTTTTGGGATAATATGGATTAATGAAGATACTTTGGAGAATACAAGCATGTAGATTATCATCGGTATTAACAAACACAAATGCAAAAATAAGTGATCGCCCTCTCTTTCACTCTCCCGTTGTCATATGAAATGAGCATTGTGAGAGCATCGCAACAAAATGTATATGTACAAGCAAGAGTGTGTGGCAGAGGTGAGGCCAAATGACTATAATAGTTCTTTGTGCTCGATGTGAGAATAATTGTATGAGTGCCGGGCGTAGGGCTAAAAGTATATGCCGCACATTATTCCTATGCATTGACAAAATACGTTTGTTACATTTTCCATTTCGATAATAATAGACTGTCACAGTATACAGTCGTTTTTCTTAATTATTTGTTTTGCGAACCAATGCAAACAATGTTGTTTTTTTCCTATTCTAGCAACGGTCGACCGATCTATCTACCACAATCGCTGTTACTTACATCATAGTCGATGGTATTATGCACTTTGATTTTTACTGAAATTCAACCCATGTATGAAGGGAAATCTTTTTATTCAAAACTTGGTATTATTATCCAAGTAATGTCGATAGTTTAGTCAAAATTCGCTTTAATTTCTACTCAATATTTATTTTTCCAACGGATAAAGAAAAATGAAGCCGTCTTCAAACCGAATATAAACAAAATAATAAACAAATCTTATTACAAAAATGACTTGATCGAATTTTTTTTTAAATGATGACGTATATGACGCAAAAACTAAGGTTTTTGGCATTTTACCCAGTTTTGCACAATTTTTTAGAGCGTCACGTGCCAATCTTCTTTGATAAAGAAAAAAAACATTCTCTGCAGTGTCGAGACGTCATTTTTACCGCTAAAATTTTAATTTTCCAAACTAAACTTGTTGTAAGTATCAACTAATGAAAATGTTCTGGAATAGAATCAAATTCAATCAATCAAATTTAATCTTTGAAAAAGGGAAAGAAACAAATCTCAAATCGGAATGCATTTTGTCAAATCCAAAAATCAAAAATTTGGGCCAAATGTTTGCGAAAAATGCATTTGATTTAGATGAAAAGAGTGCATTTGATAGAACTTTATCTTGATCTTCTAAATCTGATGGCAAAAATTAACGACGACACTGTCATTGCTGTTTGTCACGACAGCAAAAAAAAAATCACTCAAAAAAAAACAAATCAATTTATGTGCGGTGATTCGATAGTACTGAGCATTAAAGACATGAATTTAAAGTGCATTGGTTTTCGGTGTGTTATAATGTGTTTGCAAGTACAAAAATAGCCAACCAGTCAGCCACGCCACACACACACACACCGACAATTCCAAATTAGCCGCAATACTGTAATTAGTTAGGGATGAATGGTTTTATTTTATTTTTATTTTTTCTTCATTCGTGTTGCTGGCTAGAAAGTAATAAAGTATAACTGAAAAAGCAAAAACAAAACAAGTTTAAAAACCAAGCCAATCAACAATTGAATTCAGAAAGTTGACTACAATTAATTTCTATTTATTTATGGAATTTGTTTTTTTTTCTCTTCATTTTTGTGTTTGTTTGCAAACTTGTATTTAACTCAATTTTCGTCAGAGATGTGAGATTGGTATGTGGCATGTTAAGTTAGTATGCGGTTTGCTAATTGTTATAATATATCTAAATGATTGACGGTGCCACGTTGGAAGAAGCTTGAATAACAACAGCAACCAGCAGCAATGGAAAAATAAACGATCAGATTGATGAAGAAAAGAAAAGATAGCGGAAAACCAATGAAATTGTTCTACATCCCGTTTAAATTGCATGCAACATATTCGCATGGCAAAGTGTTGCCAAGTCATTGTTGCTATGCTGTATAATTTCCATGTTGCACACTTCCAACTGGAAGTAAGAACAGACAACCAAATTGGTTGGCTTTTCCTTCTCCTTCACAATGACAATAAATCGCAAATGTTTGTTGTTGTTTTTTCTCCATTCATTCTGTTATTGATTTAACCAACCAAACCCAATACTTTATATGGATACACTTAATTAAAGAGAATTAAGAAGCTCAATACCTTTCCATACGTTTTGAAAGTGAAATGAATGAAGTAAGGACAATAAATATTGATCGCGAAAACCTGTAGAGTTCTTACTCTCTCAAGGTGAACTTCAAGCAAGTTAAATGCCTGGCCGTACCCAATGCATAAACGAGCAAGCGCAAGCGCTCGCGCACACCACATTCAATTCACATCATTCAAGTGGCCACTTAACGTAACAAGAAAACTACTGGCATTAATTCCGTGTTTTATACCATTTTTTTTCTCTCTCTTTCATTCTCTTCTGCATGTTCTATACCGATTTATTAGCCGAAGAATTGTGTGAACTGCTTTTGCGTGGCGAACGAGAGCGCGCGCAGCAATATGAGATGACAAGAAGAAAAGTTCAAAGAGTGAACGAATTGAGATGGTTCCGAAGGCAAACATCGACATATCGATTTAAACTGGACAACATGTGCCGCACGGATGCACGCCAATTTATCACACAGCAGTGTACGTACAATCACGATGAATAATACGTCAAGATTAATGCCATCGCCAATGCTTTTTCCTTTGGCCATGCGATTTGTTACTGTTTCGGCATGCATGGATGGTGTGAGTGTGCGTGTGCGTGTGGGTGAGATGCAGTCGAACTCTTGTTTTGATTGCACCAAATCGATCGTATGGATTGCATCAGTATTTCTAGTCATTGCTTAGGTCAATCGGTTTTACTTGATCGCTTAAGTCACTTTCAATGGAATCGAATTGATCTGAATGCATCAAAGAACGCCAAATCAAATTCACTAAAACGTTTCAACTCATGTTTGGAGTACTGGTTCAATCAATACCTCAATAGATTGAAGATCGTAACATCGTTAATTCAATTTCATGAACATTTCAAGCTAATTAACAATGTCAGTCTTACCGATGAAATATGGGCAAAAATAAAAAATCGAGAGCGAAAAAACAAGTCAATTCTGATCGAATATCAAGCCAAAAAATTCAACATTGACTCTTGTTCATTTTATACCGTACGAAAGAGAAATAGTTGCACCAAGATTCGATCGTAAGGCTTGAGTTATCAAAAAAATGTTATTGAAATTAAAAATGGTAAGTGACCAAACCGAAAACGAAACGCCAAATTTAAATTGGATACAGTATTGCAATAGATTCACAAAAGGCCCAAGTACTGCACAACAACCGACCGTCCGATAGACACACACATACAGAGTGAAAACAAAGCCATTAGACACAGAAATGTGTCTTGCTTACCAATAGGAAATATTAACAGCGTACAGTTCAGTTATGCTGTGTAGTGTATATTATATCATTTTTTTTTTGAGTTAGACGTGTTATATATATTATGTAATTGCTCTCTATGAAGTGCATGCATAAACGCATACGTCACAGACACACATATACTCGTATTCATAAAATTTAGCCAACTAAATCCAAAGTGTACCAAAGCAAGTCTTTCTGCTCGGACAACGCTTCGAAGCCCGCTTGTGCTCGGACAGCAATAATAACAGCATGGGCGCACGCGCACACCACCAATAACAAAAAGCATTTGGTTTTGGGGTTCGAAAACCGTGCCGCCAACAACAACAAACACACAAACTGTCCGTTGTGTGTGCACATCGAAATTGCCATTACACATTTTTGTGTTTTATGCTTGCTAATTTTTATCAAAAGTCCCGATTTCGAAACCAAACGCAGCAACGAAAAAATAAAATTGTATCAAAATCGATGTAAAAACCAAATCCAAACAAGTATGAAATGAAATTTTGCGAAAATTGTATTAGTTTCTTTAATTTCGTCTTTCTCTCTGTCTCTTTCTCTATGTTCGATTGATTTGTAGGTAATATTAGAAAACAATATAACTCGTTCACTTTGCGGATCACACAGAAAAATATTGTGTGTGTGTGCGCGCGTGTGCGTGCGCGTGCTTGGGCACAAAAGGTAAGAGCGAAAGAAGAAAATATGAGCACTGGAAGGGAACGAGAGTGCGCACACTGAAAAGTATAGCGCCATAACAAATATTATGATAAACAGCCTGGCCACACACCAATTGAAAAATGCCAGTGCAAAAGACAGTGTATTGAACAACATGCACTGCACACGACATAAAAATGATTAAACGAAAGAAATGAAGAAAAAAAAAACACAAAAAATAATATGGTAATGTATGTGTGAGTGTGTGTACACTTTCTTGTCCATTACCGTGTGGCTTTGGCTGGCTGCTTCACTTCAAGCTTGTTTTTTATTTCGCTTCTCTTCTCTCCTCTTTTTTATTTGTAACAATAGGCCGGGGTAATCAAGGTTCAATACTTTGATATATAAACCAAAATTCATTCAATGGCTCACCATTCAGTTTCATTCGTTCGATCGGTCAGTTCGGGGAAGAGAAAAAAAAAGCTATATACGGTTTTTACCAAGTAAAGGCTATTAACTACGTTGATCAATAGCAGTTTACAAAAAATATATATAGTGCAAACACGGTTCTATTTATCATTTGGAACGTGAATTTTTCTTCAACTCTTTTTTCCTTTTTTTCCGCTTGTAAACGTTCAACCAAGGAAAATGTTCCGTTTTGTGAGTATTGTTCTAAGCTTCTTGCGTAAGACGAAGAAAAGCTTCTGGAGAGAGTTTGATCTGGCCATTCCGGGCTAACAAAAACAAAATTCATGTGCAATTTCCTTTTTGTCCCAGATCATTTTTTTTTCTTTCAAATCCGTGACATGTATACAGTGCATCGCAATTTTTGAATTAAAAACCAAACATGTGCTCTTTTTTTTCCGGTTCTATTCGTCCTGTTTTTGGCGGTCGGCGGCTACAGATTGTGTTAGCCTCGGTGCTTGCGCTCAGTGTACAAGGGCAATACAATCCAGATTCAAAGAACGCTGCTATAATTAGCGAACAGCGTTACTTACAGGGTGATGGTCAATTTGGAAATGCCTACGTACAAGAAGACGGAATAGAATTCAAGGAAGAGACTGATGCTGATGGAACTCGTCACGGACAATACTCTTATGTCGAAGCAAATGGACAGAAACGCACCCTCTATTATACCGCTGGCAAAAATGGGTAAAAACTTTATTTTTTCACAAAGTCTATGTATTCCATATACACTCTGTGTGTGTGTGTGTGTGGTTGCTTGATCCGACGAATTGCAGTCGATTTTCATTTTCATTGACTTTGCGCTTAAATTGCATCTTATTTGTCACTGCAATAATATTCCACAGAAATCGCTTAAAGATGACAATTTTATCACAATTTGAAGAGAATACCAAAGAAGATTCGAATGATTTTTCAAATTCTGCTTTTTTCTATGCAATTTCTTCCTTCTTCCTTCTTCGATGAGATTTTTCCTTCGAAACAAACTTCTTGCACGCTTCAACTTTGTGATTTTCCATATTTCTGCTTCTTCTTGAAAATAAAGCCGAATTCTTCATGAATAAAATTAAATTCTTCAATTTTGAATTCTTTTTGACAAAACCTTTGTATTCTTCCCGAAAAGATCGATAGATTCTTGAAAAAAAAAAAAATGCAGTTCAATCTTCTTTCATCGCATTTCATTCTTTCAAGCTCTTTCTCCCTCCTTCTCATTGAAACGTTCTCAAATATGCGCCTCGAATTTTTCACTGATATTTACTCTAATTCGGTTTGAAAAGTAGTTCACTTGAGTCTAAATTCTGAATGTGTAGCAAAAGAAAAAACGCAACGAATTTCAAACAATTGCAAAGAATTAGACTCTATTATTCTATGTGAGCCATATTTTGTTTGTGTACAAGAAGAACTTAATTAATGCTAATCTCTTCTGGCGTCCATAATCTCTAAGGCCACTTAGAATAGCGAGTTGATTGAATATGATTTTGCAAACAAGTCGGTTCTCATACGCGCACACACACAGCAAGAAACAAAAAATGAAAGTTGAACGCGCACTGGAATCGAACGTTTGTTAAGCACGAACGACGACCGGATAAATAGCAAAAAGGAGTATAGTTTAGATGGTAACAAACGGACGAGAATGTGAAACTCTTTTTGTTGATCGATAGCCGTTATTGCTATGCTGACGTGTTTGCATTTTGATAAAGAAAAAGACAGCAGTAGCAGAAAAACAAGCTACTCGCTCCATTTTCCCTTTCAAAACGGAATTCACACACATAGAGAAAAACACACACTCACACTCAGCGAATGAAGTGAAGGAATTAATTTGACCATGTGCGTTGGTTGCATGTAATCATGTTCGACATTTTGTTGATAGAAAGTCTCTTATTTCCTGGTCGAGTGCATACAAGTACTGATAAAAATACGAAAAACCGAGAGAGAGAGAGAGAGAGAGAGAAAAAACGAACGACCATGTATGTACTGTATAGTGCCCAACATTAGCCACAACTAGTTGAATGTTAAATTGTTGTACATATCAGCGAATTAGCCACCATGATAATATATGATAATAGTTATTACGTGGCATATGAGGTAATGAATCGAGGGAATGAAGAAAGAAAGAAAAAAAAATATTGGCATAGAGACGTTATACTATGTGCATAACATAAACATATACTGGTGATTAGTTCAAGTGAATGTGTTCTTTAACAATATATCAAAATCATTGCAATTTGTTTTGTTGTTGTTTCGTTATCAATTTCATCACGTTGTTGTGTTTTTAACACATTTGCGCACACAAAGAAAAACTACTCGATTAAAAGAACATCAATTAAAAACCAACATGAAAAGAACACGATGATTGGTGGGCATTAATCAACACCCAGCATATATGGAAAATCGTTTGGTCGGCCGCCATCGAACTAATGGCGAAGAGATGTAATGTCATCATTACATCCTCAATGCATGGTAACGATACCAACCGCTTTAATTACTCAATGCAATTTTATGTAATTTTTTTTTGTAATAAATAGTGAGACATCTCTTCTTTGTATGTTGCTTTCTAATGCATGCATGGAGAGTGTGTGTGCGCGATTACAAATCGGCCAATTTCCAACACGATGTTTTACTTCTCTTCACAATCTCCTACATAAGATTTTTTTTTTTTTGCTCTTTCGAATAAAATCTCTTTCTAATTTCAACAATACCTTTGCCTATCATCACCGTATATATGTGTATGCATATGAGCAACGAGATTTGATCCGAAATTTTCTTTTTTTCTTCTCTTGTGTGTTACAGACAAATAATTTAATACTTGTTCAAAAAGCCATTGCAATCACACACTCAGATACACAGATTATTTGAAATCATAATCGACGGAACAGCTGGCACTTTTTCCCCATTATGCAATTAATGCCCATTTCAAATGCAACACGGTGAATTACGGAAATGCACAAGAAAATGAACGAGAGCAAGAGCAAGAGAGAGAGAGAGAGAGAGAGAGAGAGAGAGAGAGAGAGAGTGCGCAAAGAATTGAACGAGTCAGTGTGGTTAAACGAGCACACATTGTTTGTGAAACATGCAAGACGTGATATTTCATTGTGAAGACAAAGGATCCGTAGGCGAGAAATACCCAATGTATAATATCAATTCGCGATTGAATTCGACGCGCGCGTGTTGTGTGCTGCTGCTGCTGTTGCTTTTTGATTTCGTTTATTTCGATACACATTCACTGTTGTTGTGGCCATTTATCTAATATTCCATATAATCAATCAGGCATGTGAAGTTATTTACGGTCGCAATTTTCAACCGGTTTCAATATGCTCGGTGTAAAATATGAAAAAAATGTTACGAAAATGAAAGAAAATAGCATAGATAATGCAAGATCATATATATAATGAAATTTGGATTTTACGGCTTTTGAAAAATTCAAATCCGATTTTCAATTTTAATTTTCATTTTTGTGTCGTTGTGTGTGTGTGTTTTGTTCACAATTTTTTTTCTGTTGCAGATTCCAAGCAAGTGGTGATCATTTGCCAGTCGCTCCACCAGCACCAGCCCATGCAACATTAGCCGCTCAACAAGCCGCTCAATACAATGCCCAGGCCAAGAGCTACGATTTGGGTGGTGCTGACGGTTTTGATGATGGACAATACGATCCACGTTACAATGATCCACACTTCCAAGGAAACCAAAATCACCACTACACTGCACCAGCTGCACAACCTCAGCCACAATACGTAGCACAACAACCACAACAGGCAGCACCTCAACCACAGCCAAACTACAACCAAAACAACATCAACTACGTTGCCCAATACCAATCGACAACACCAAATCCACACCGATTCCAACCACCAGGTAATTGAGACTTATCAACTCGTTTCGTTTTTCTTCTTAGCTTTTGGCGCGCGAAATTGATCATCAATTTCAATCGAATCATAAACCAATCGAAATTTATCCAACTTTTTATTTTCATCGTTTACAGGTAAATTATCATTGAGCAGGACGCCAGATGGTTTCAGTTACAGTTTCAACAAAGCTTAGAAAAACCGTTCCAAATTATTTTTTATTTGCTGTAGTTTTTTTTTTCTTCGTCCGTTTTTATTATTTCTTTTTTACTTCGTCTTGCTTCTAAAAATATGTGAAGCAAACATAAATAACTATCGTCTTTTTTGTACTATGTTGTTTTCTCTTTAGTACTATTTTTTGTTTTGTTTTATATGTGTAATTCGAAATTCATCAAAAATGTACACACATCAAATTCAGATACTTTACACACAAACGCTTTATTTCTGTCGCTTTCAGAAAAAAAACTCAACAATTTTATAGAAACCACAAGTAGTTTGCAAAAAACACACAGAAGAAACCTTTTAATATCGACACTTTTTTCTCTTTCTGCTTTCTTTTTAGCAAATTATGAAATAAAATATTAATGCTGCACGAAACACAAGTAGTAGAAATTCACATAAAAAGCAAAAAAAAAATCAAACCACACACACAAATCAAGAACTGTTCATTGCAAAATGTAAATTGTATTGAAAAAAAATAATACTCAAAATAAAATAGGAAAAGAATAATAAAAAAAAATGAAATTCAAATACCGAAAAACAAAAAACCGACAATGTTGTTTGCATTTTTCTTAGACATGTATGGTAGTGACTCATAAATCACGCTTCTTCAGTAGCCAAATGGCCTATCAATCGGATCGTCGACAAATTAACACGAACTCATCACTGACAGACATGGCCTTAATTTCTTTGCCAAAAACCGCATTCATTTCAATTGACTCGCAATTCACGTACAAATTTCATAATTGGTTATTCATTCGACTGTGTACCTGTACATACATGTTCATCAATTGTGAAATCAGAAATTCGGCATTTTGACCACATATCCACGTTATTCATCATAAAAATGTATTATTGCATTTGCCGAGACGAGCTTTGCTTCAAAAATGAGACTCGACAAATTTCGTCTTCGTTTTGGATTCATATTCGATTCCATGTTATTTAATTTTGGGTTTGAATTTTTTTTTTCGATTTCCAGTTATTAATTTTGGATTTAGAAAAGAATCTCAAGTGGTCGCTTGTCCCAATTTACCAAATGAATAGGAAAATGCGGAAAAGGTTGAAGAAATTCTGAAGAAGTATTAAACTGTCATAATTCCATGCTGCAATCGTAACGTTCATTTGAATTGTATTACAGTTGCCATCGTGTATTTTTGCTTGATGAATATGTTGCTCAAAGTTGTCGGTTAATTGAAGAAGCGAGAGGAAAGGCACATAAAGTCAAACCATTCGTTCGAATCAGTTTATTTAGACTCTTTGAAAACGAAAAAAAACAACAAATTTCGACAATAAACCAAATAGACAGCTGCAACATTGTCTCCGCACCTATTAAAGCCCAAAATTACTCTCGTTTTTTTATTCACTCGCTTTCTCGTTCCTCGTTTATCTATGCGTGAATTGATGCATAATACGAACGTCAATCTATTAACTGACGCGTACTGATTCTAATTATTGGGGATGAGTACTGTAACCATGCGTTACCTTGTTTTCTCCTTTATTTCCTCGTTCGCTCTTTCTCTCTCTCTCTCTCTCTCCTTTGTTGCTGGCTAATTTTAACGCTTAACAAAACTAAGTGATTTCAATCGACTGAGTTGCCTACACGGCATCACCATTGTGAACAATGAATCCGCCGGGGCTGAGGATAAAATATAGTGCGGCCAAAAATGAAGGAAAATTCGATAGTTGGTAGGTAACCTTTCGTTTTGGTGTGGATAAAGCGAATAGTGAATTTTCATTTAAAGTCGAATTTTCAATCGAATTTTTTTAAAATCAGTGTCGTTCCTTACTGTTCAAAAGAGGTATTTTGGAGACTGAAGCATTTTGAAAGAAGACAAACTGTTCGTAATTTAACTTCGTTAAGCAAAGAAGAGCCGAATTTGGTGCAAATTGCAATCTCTCAATGTTGATAAACCTGAAAATAGATCAGTGAAATATAAGGTTTCCGTAAATACAAAGCGAATGAAATAAGAAGACTAAAAAACGTTGATTTCTTCATCCTTTTTACAAACTACCGTCTTCTTTCTCTATACAAAAATGCCATTACATATTTTTATTCTCATTATTTCGAATTGCTTCAAACCGAATCGAGTGTGATCTGTACTTAGGAAAAGCGAATATTGAAATGTTTGCACATTTATGCTTGTGATGACTCCCATATATTTCCTGTTGCTGATCTAGATCTCTCGATGCAAGACACAGACACACAATCCATGCTTATCTATTATACATTGAATGTGGGTAAAAATGAATGCAGCAGGAAAGGAAAGAGAAAAAAAACGTTGCCGTCTATACTGCAGTCATTGTTGAGAGTTTTATTGAAGGGAATATTTCAATGTTCATAAATCACAAAGCTAAATCACAAAGTGAAAAAGGCGAAAATCAAAAATTTTCAACAATTGCGTTCGACAAACGGGTGGGGATGCTACACACGCATACATTCACCTATGTTGATGGTGATCATTATGAACAAAAAAACAAATCGGTGCTCTGCAGTCAACGGGAATATAAACAAGTTTTTTTTTTCTTCCCTTGTTATTTCATAAAGATGTTCAGATTTCCCATCCCACTTTTTGCTACGCATCATTTTCAAATTCGTTCCAACACCATTAAGAGATATCGTCCTTCTCTGTCGCTCCCATTATCTTTTCACATTCGCGTTCTCGTATCGATTCCATTTTTCTTTCCACCACTGGCAAACTATTTAGGGATTTTATGACCCTAACTAACAATACCCATTACGAATGACGGAATGAAGGGCACAACAATGTCGAAATTGTTGACGCCTTCTTTTGCATGTTCAACATTCTATTTTCGGTGATTTACTCTGCCTTTTTTCACACACAACAACTATATCCTGTGTCTCTGATGGTTTCGTCCTTAATGCAAAGCAAAGCAAAGCGAAGCGAAGAGATGAAGAAGAGAAGAAGAAAAAGAATCATGGTGTCGTCTATTGTTGAAATGGATAGGTTTTGGCTTTCGACTAATTCCAGAAATTCAATCAGCTGCTGGCTAAAAATCATTGCTGACTGAGATTGCGCACGTCATTTAGTGAAAAGTTTCGTCGCAGATTGACTTCTATATTTTTTAACTCCTCTGTTGTCGCCAGCACAGTTTTGTTTGTTTGGATTTTTTGTTTATTTTGTGCAAAATATACACAGCGAACGGAACCAAGTTTAGTTTTTTTCGAAAATGAATAAAATGTTTTCAAATAAAAAGGACTAAAAGCAAGATCATTTGAACAATTTACCAGTGAATTTTGAACTTATTTTTTTTTCTTCTGTGATTTAACAGAAGTTTCACACATTTTTCGACGATTTGTTTTATACATTTTCGGTGCAAAATGAATTCAGCATCAAGTAAGTTGCAGCAAATATTATTGGAAAATTACCTTTTTTGAAATTAAAACTAAGAAATCACTTCTTCACACAAAAAGTAAAAAATAGAAGTTGTTTTATCACGATGAAACCATTTGAAGCAAATGATGTATCCCGATCCAATTGGGAAAGAAATATTTCAAATTTATGTCAGGTCTCCGGATGGTACAGTGATTTTATCAAACTTTGTGTCTGTCTTCTTCTAATTTTGAAATTTGTGTCTGTCAATCGAATTTGAGTCGTTTTTTTGTAAATTTTTGCCCATCGATTCGATCAGTTTTCAGTGAAATAGAACAAACTTACCTAAAAAAAAATAACAGAAAAATGGATACCTGGGTCAACCGAATGGAACGTGGTTGAGTAACGGCTTTATCAATTATTGGAAAACATTTGAAGCCAAGAGCCTTGAAGAGTCAAGTTTCAAAAGTTGAAAGTCATCGTTCATTCAAACAACGAATAGTTCAAGCGATAAAAACAGTGGAATGCATTGTGCACAGCTGAATCTGGTGACCATTTTCATTTTCCATCGATTCCTTGCACATCGATGGAATGAAGCGATCAATGGTTCATTTTTAACTGAAAATCGATTTGTTTAACTAAAAACCAAATAGAAAATATTCGTGGCCGTTTCACAGAGAAATGTTTTTGTTGGAAATTTTTATTCAATTGCATCAAAATGAGGAATGATCCAGTAGTTGAAACTGAATAGAATAAAAATTAAACATGAAAAAATAATTTGTTTCAAAATCTGAATTTCGTAAAAGAGATTGCGATCATTCAAACAAGAAAAAGTTTGAAAAAATTGAGAAAAATCGAAGAAAAATGAATGAAAATCAAAACAAAGGCATCAATGAAAAATTGTGGGAAACGAAAAAAAGTTTCAATATTTCCAAAAAAAAAAAATGTCTCAAAATCTATCAAAACCTCCGCAAAATGTCTCAAAATCCTCGGCAAACTGAAAAAATCAATCAAAATCGCATGGCTGAAACGGCAAAAACTGAACCGATTGATCCAGTTTAAATGAAACATTATCTGGGCTCTTGCTCAATTAGTCGCTGTACGACTCATGCCATGCATTTGCTTCGTTAAATGTCAAATGATTTTCTACTTTGTGTGCCTTTGCTTTTTATTCTCTTCTCTTGTTCATGTGCGCATCAAAAACAAAACCATTGCACAAAAGGACGTTTGTAAGCGATGATAAAAACATATTTTCTTTTTTTGGTTGTATAGACTCAGGTAATGTCGAATAAGCTATCTAATTCAAAGCCCAAATAACCTGTAAGCCGTTTTCAAAGATCGAAGCCAGAGCGCACATTGTGCATCTGAACAAATCGGAATGAGAAAAAGCAAAGACTAGAAGAAGTAACGAAACGAGAAAAATAGCTTGTGATTTTGGGCCCGAATCAGAATAAATACGGTACTTACCTACGTTTTAAAAGTAATTACAAACTGAATGAATCTTCAAACAAAAATAATGCCAAAAAAAGGGAAGTAAAGTGAAAAAGTAGTCGCTCTTTGTTGTACACGGCTCCAGTGTGTATTCGAAAAGCACTGGCTAAGACCGTTGCACAATGCACAATGTTCAAACATCATTTTCAACGGAATTTGTTCCCAAAACCGTAGACACAATCTCGAAAAGTTCAATATGAACGCCATTTTGAAAACAACATTCAAACGAATGAGACACAGAAAAATGGTACATTTTCGATGCTTATCGGGAAACGATGACAAAAATGCAGCAATATGACAGAAAAGAACATCAACTTCAATCCAAAATTATGGAAAGAGAACACATATATTTACAAACAATGATGGCGAACAAAGTGAACAATCACAATTTAAAGAGCGAAATCACATTCTTCGGCTTATATGTAAATATCCGGTTCTTTGTTTCGCATCGATTCCGTTTTTCCATTCCCCAGAAGTGCAGAAAAATAAAAGCGTTTGATCTTAAACACTATAATTTACCCGAAATGACTAACGTTTATGGCATTGAATTTCATTGCCCTTTTTTTCCATCGTTCATTCTCCCGGTGAAATGCAACGCACAAAAGGAATCAAATAACAGTGTTGCTAGGCTAATGATGATGATTTTACATTTCAACATTACCCTGATTTTCGGCGGAAAACATCGCACCGGAACATTATTCACGCTGCAGTATAACGAAGAAAAAACTCAGTTGCTCTCGATTGCAAGAGCTTTTGAGCGATTAACTTGTTGAACTCACAATGCAGCCACTTATTCAAGTTATCACAACTGATATTTTCGTACAATCTCACGCAGTGTGAGATACGGATTGGAAATTAAACACTCGATGCTTCTTTGAATCAAAGACTTTGATTTTGTCAAATTCGGTAGTCATCCAGGGCAGGGAGGAACAGAATCTCTCAACTGTATTTGAGTGGTTTTAAGCGATTTCAACTATAAAAATAAGAAATTTAATTTAAATTTCAAGATGATATACCAGACATCCACGCTATCGATTGCAAATATTCCGAAATTTCATTCCTAAGATACAATCTGTAGATGGCCGAGCTGAAAAATCGATGCATAACCGTTCTAAGCATCGAATTTTGAAAAGTTTTCCGATCCAAATTTAGAAATTGGTTAGAATTACTGCCTATAACTCGTTGGTTACTTTAATTAAAGTCTACCATTCCGTTCCAACAGTAGCTGCAAGAATTGTGAACTATTTGATGTTTGGCTTCGATTGAATCGAAGCGAAGCTTCTGTGTGATGCGTTCCAAAATCACACAATGCAATAAGCAAATAAATAGCCTGAAATATGAAATTCTAGAGTGTTTCAGTGTTTGATCCCGAAAAAAGGACACAAAAATGCCAACGAAATGAAAAACAACAAAGTATAATATAACAATTGAAAAGTGCATGAATGCTATATTGAGCTACAAATCATGGTTGGAACAAAAACGTTTATTTTCATTTTCATCGGTGTTGAATTACCAACTTTTAGCTTTTCAATGGCAAAACGGTTTCGAATAACATTTTCGACAAATTGACGCAAAAGTTACCTAGTCTGTGTTTTTTTTTTCATTCCCATTCAAAACATATCTCAATCAAACATTTATACCAGAAAAGAGAGAGCGTTGCCATTTGATTATGCATTGATATAGTATGGTACGAATCAAATTTCATGTTTTATTCATTTATGGTGGTTGATCATCCTTAATTACATGTACGTATATTGAAATTGTCAGTGGCTTTCACAAAAAAAGCCCATGACTTTGAAGATGAGAGAAATTGAATGAGAAAGAATGAAAAAAAGGCGAGCGACAAAGGGTAAATAGTGAACATCCGGTGCATTATTGTTCAACACTGAAAATCAACGATTTCTCATGATTCCAAAAAGAACAAAAACCAAAAACCATCCCGAATTTTTGCGTTATGAAAACAATTGCCACGTCGTCACACATCGTCGAAGACTTTTCATCTCAATAAGGTTCTCATCTCTCGTTCGCTTTTCTTCGGCCCCATCAGTTGTTCAAGTGAATATTACACAATGGCAGAGATCTGCTCTGATTCCATTTCGAAGAAATTCACATCAGAATTTTTTTTGTTATTGCTATTGAATTTCATATGAATGCTCCATCTTATCTTTGCTTGAATCTTTTGACAGATTTGGAAAAAAAAGGATGTTGGGTACAGAGACAAAAAGTTATAAGATCAACTTCTATTTATTATTAAGATTTACACACGTATACAAAAACTGTACAAGAAAACTTTTGAGATGAATATCCCGCATCGTATCTAAAACGAATCGTTTTTTTTTTCTTTTCGCAGGTCGTATTTTATATGATGTGCCATGCAAAGTGTGCAGTGATCATAGTTCGGGCAAACATTATGGTATATTTGCGTGTGACGGATGTGCTGGTTTCTTCAAACGTTCAATACGACGCTCCCGTAATTATGTGTGCAAAGCAAAAACGGAGGGCCAATGTGTTGTCGATAAAACGCATCGCAATCAGTGCCGAGCATGTCGACTGAAAAAATGCTTTCGAGTCGGCATGAACAAAGATGCAGTTCAAAGTGAACGCGGTCCACGTGTGGGTACCCTGCGCCGTCAAATGGCTATGTTCATCGGTGGCAAGGACGTGATCAGTTCGGATGATGTGAAGAAAATGCAACAGGATCTGGTATTTCGTGCACTTCCCATACAACCAACCATACCGCCATATATTTTGGATTTATCGGCCCGCAATCGTGGTTTAGTCGATCAATCCGCCTACAGAACACCAATGTTGTCATCTTTTCACCCAGTTCCGCTGTCACCCACAAATTTAGTTGAATCGATGCGCGAAACAGCTGCCGAATTATTGTTCATGAACAGTAGATGGATTAAAGCTCAGTGCCTGGCTAACCCATTGCCAATTAACGATCAACTTCTTTTGCTCGAACATTCATGGACTGATCTGTTCATATTGAGCGCTCCACAATATCTACTGCAATTTAATTTCAATCTAATGCTGATCGCCTATCAAAATGGCGAACACAGTGCATTGGTCCAAGCCGAAGCCAATCAATTCCAAAGTATACTGCTCAAACTGGCCGACATGAATATCGATAGCCGTGAATATAACTGTATTCGATCGATAGCACTGTATAATGCAGCTGCACAAATTGAATCGTCCAACACAGATGACGACCATAGCAGCAGCAGTAGCAGCAAGGATGATTTAACAAAAGTTCGACTCGAAGAAAAATCAAAGATTATCACATATCGCGATGAAGCGATAGCCGATTTAGCAGCACATATAAATGTTACGAAACCAACACAACCGTTACGGCTGCAGAATTTGATGCTAATACTGGATCAACTGAAACGTGTATCAAGTTACACGATCGAAGAGCTATTTTTTCGACGAGAAAAAGGAATGACTGGCGGAGTGACCATTGTCAAACTCATAGTTGATATGTACAGGCAAGGGAAGATTTAAACATGTACATGCATATATGCACATGCGTGCTCCCGGAATGAATACAATGCGTGTGCGCAAATCTTCATACACACACATAATGCCATGGTAGACATTATTTTTATATATAGATAGATCGATAGATATGTATAGTATATATATGAGAGCTAAAAACTCGATCTGTAATTAGTATTGGCTTATCGTGGCCAATGTGCAGAGTGATGAATGAATAATGCACAATTTAGACGATTTTGCAGTTATTAGTACCTAAAAGATATCTTTAGAAATTCATTTAGACGTATATATATATATATATATATGAAAAGAGACATAGACTAGAGACAAATAGAGCAAAATCTTATTTTTATTCTCTGCTTTGCTAGAGACTTCAAATTGAAGGAATTGTTTTGCAGCGTTTAGCATTTGATCTGGCTGAAATAACAACATAGAGAAAAGAGAAACTATTGTGAAACAAAAAATGTTACTATTCAAAAAGAAAAGAAGAAAAAAATGTGAATGAAAGACGGAGAAATACAGCCCAAAACATCAAATTGAAAACAACAGAGGAAAAAAAAAGACACATCCAACTGCTGACATATGCTCTATAATAGAAATTCAATAACATCATATTTTGGTAGCTGACAACCGAATGTTTAGTGGTTAAGCAAACCAAAGCAACAACTAAAATGGAACTAAATAAAAGAGATTATCCTCAATTTCAGACAATACACACTTTTTTCTTTCTCTTTCTCTCCCTCTCTCTCTCTCTCTCTCTCTCTCTCTCGTTTTCTCGTTCTCTGTGCCCAAATAATAGACTGGGATGTGTTTGGACTTTTCTCTCTTTGAAAACGCATAATTGAGTTCTTACCGCTTTTTGTATTCCATTCATTCATTCAAACATACGAAGGCATACACAGTGCTACAGACAAATTTTCGCTTCTTTTAAATCCTCTTAACAAAAAACCTGAAATAAGGAACACACAGCAGCAGTAACATCAACAAAAACATCATTACTCGGAATTTATGTAATGGTTAAATAGCTCGAAACGAAACTGATGCACAAAACAGAATTCGCAATACAACGTGTTCAGATTAGCGTGAATATTCGAACGAAATTTATGAAGAAGAAACTTTGATTTTGATCTATTCAGTTGACTTCGTGGAATGACAAACCGTTTGCCAGTTGTTTTTTTTTTCTTCTTTTTCAATGATCGAATCTTTAAAATGAAAATGAATCATCCATAAAGTGAAACCTAGCTATGTTTTAGCAGTCCAGTTCCATAAAGTCAAGTTTAAACAAAAAATCATTCCAATACACAATAATCTAGGGAAATATGGATACGAAACATTGATTTTGCTCAAGCAATATGTTGCACTGTCTTGAGTAGCATCATATTGCACGATAATCGACGTTTGGCCCGTCTCTTTTGCTTATCACACATACATGAACAATGAACATTTACTATTGGGAAGAAAGTGTGAAGAGATATACATCCAAAATGCGTACACCGGCGCACACAGCTAACGGGTCAGTTCTGTTCGTAGCTCACTTGATGTCATCGGCAATATCGTGCACTCATTGTGCCGGTTTGTGTTTTTTTGTTCTCCCTTCGCTATGTAAACTATTGTGTTCACTCTCGATTCGCGCTTTTTTTGGCATCAGTGTTTCAGACCGATTCATTGCTTGTCACACTGTAGTCAGCCGTTCACTTTTTTCAATTGTCGCATAAAAAAATCGTTTTGAAAACACTAGAATAGTATTTGTAATATGAGTTTTCTTGACGAAATTCACACAGTTCCAGCAAACAAAACTGTATTGGCAGCTCTAAGCCCGGTATTTGATACAATGTTTTTCGGATCGTTGCCGGAGAAAGGAGACGTTCCCGTTGACGATGCGGATGCCGACGTATCCAAGGAATTTCTCCAGTTGTTCTACCTGGGTGAGGTGACATTAACAATGGAGAATATCGAGACCGTCGTTTGTTTGGTCGACAAATATGATGTTCTCAAACATGTCAACGCGTGTGCCGTATTTCTCAAAGGCCAACTAACACTTGATAACATATGCTGGGGCTATCAGTTGACCGTGAATCTCGAAAATGATGAACTGATGAAGTATTGTGAGGACAAAATCACCAAGTCACCGAAAGATATCTTTGCCACCGATGCATTCAAACGCTGTGACAAAGGTGTTCTACAACGAATATTGGAGCTATGCTTGATGTGCAAGGAAACCGATGTTTTTGATGCCTGTTTGACGTGGGCCAGATACGCATGCGAACAAGACGATTTGGATACAACACAAGCGGTGAATTTGAGAACTCAACTCGGCGATTGCTTCAAGTTATTTCGATTTAGCTTAATGAAAAGCGAAGAGTTCTCTGAACGTTACATGTTGAACAAAGGACTATTCACGTCGGAAGAATTCGAAGATGTTATGCTTTCTTTATCGGCAAAAGGGTACAAAGCGAAAATATTCAATCAATCACCCCGATACTACCCATGGGATGTGGATAATATTTTGCGTTGTCAACGGAAAACCAGCGGCCCAGAACCGAAAAAGTACATACAACTTCAAGAAGTCACTTCGTTCTCATCGAATAAACACCTACTGTTGGGAGAGATTCAAACTTCTGTCACATGGTATGGTTACAGACTTCTCAACAGTTTTCGTCTTCATGAAACTTCTTCTCTGCGATTTTTTTTGGTCGTTATTATATTATCTTAATAACATAACGAGAGGTTATGTTATGTCAGACCAAATATATTGCTGTTATCAAGTATAGTTAGTAATATGTTATTGCCTGTAAATCTGTAGGTATGGTTCATCTAAAATAGCCGGAAATAAAGTCGACGTAACTATTACCGAACGTGAGAAGATGGATCAGCTGAAAGTGACTTTGCCACAGCCAATTCTGATTAAGCCTAAACGTATGTATGAGGTTTGTTTGGAAGTTTGATCAACCGATGGATGCTTCTACTTCTCAAACTGTCAGCCGAAAATTGAAATGGAAGTAAAGGTGTCAAACGAACGAACACAAAATTGAAAAACGCTGTTCGTCCGTCCTTTTTGTGAAAACGAACGAACTAAATCGATTTCGTTCGTCCTTTTTGAGAAAACGAACGAGCCAAAACGGTTTTGTTCGTCCTTCCTCGAAATGGAGGACGGAAGGACGGACAAACTTTGTTCGTTTGACACCTTTAAATGGAAGACGAGATTAAAATTCGATTTCATCGAAATCCGATCCTGAACTACGATAACCTTACGAATGGCTGGACTTCTCAATTGCTCTTCAACAAAATTTAAATCCGGAATAAAATAGATTTAAAAAAATCGAATATTCGAAAATGCAATTTTCTTCCGCTTAAAAAGTGTTTATTGTTTAAAAGTTTATCGTTGTTGTTATTGTTGTTGTTGAAAAAGTGTTTATTTCTCTCTCAAAATTGTCATTCAAAAATAAAAATGCATTGAATATTTGGAGGGTTGTGTTTGAGTTGTATGTATTTTTGGCACAAAATACAATCATTTGCACATCTAAGTTTGAAGCGAATAGAAATTGTAAAAAAAATCCGTTGAAAACTCAGCAAATGAATATATCCACGGCTAAAATTTAAAGACTGACTGTAATAAAGTAGCAAAAGGTGTGTTCGGTGACTAAGATTTGACTTTTTTTACCAAGGCTAAGTGTCATTCTTTGCTACCCTTCTGATTTTTCCCTGACCTAACCACTATTATCTAAGCCTAAACCTTTTACAGGTGTACTTTTCTTCTGATTTATAAAATGAATGATGCTTTTCCCATTGTCATTGTCATTATAAAATCATTTCGTTTCATTTCATCGATCATTTTTTCAATAATTGGGTAAACATACGAAAAATGTCAAACTTTCTTTTACTCTCTATGAACATTTCATTCCTCAACCACGTACATTTACCGCATATCACAAAATTAGATAGGTATTTTTTTTTTGAAATGATAACCCAATAATCATCTTCTTTTTCTTCTTTCCCTCTACTAAAAAAGAAACTACAAATATCGATTTATAGTGTAGTTTTTATATTTAACGGACAGAATAAATTAAAAAAAAAATCGAAGAAGAAAAGAAGAAATAAAAAATGTAATATGTTTGAACACTTAAAAGAAAGGCTATGTTAAAAAAGTCTTTTTTGCACAATATAAAAAACAACCACGATAAAAAGCGTGAATGCAAAGAAAACTAATATCTTATCGGTACACTCTCGTCGTCCGTATTTTTTCAGTAATTTTCTGGAATGTAAAATGGAACCGGCTGTATTATGGAGCTCATCATTGGTTCCTTCAACGTTGGTCGACGATGCAACCAATGCTTCTAATGTTTCTGCACTTTTGTTGGTTGTTTCCGATAAATGGCGTGTTATAGACAGCATTTTTTCCGTGACACTATCCTGTTGATAGGCCAAACTCGATTGTGCATGCTTTGATTGGCCCACAGAACGATGGCGTACTTCGCTTGTATTCGAAAATAGTTCAGCTTTATCCAATTTCTCGATTTCCAGCATTGTGTTAATGTTTGCCCGACGGAATGCTTGCAATGTTCTAAATATACACATAACAAGAACAGAACCGAGGTGTGTATAGTATACGTATTGAGTGACGTGATATTTTGTTTTAAATTCATACACAGCCGAAAAAAAACGCATTTCTCACCTGGTAAATTGTTGTCGATGTGAATCAATTTCGGCTGATAGCGTTGGATTATTGAGATCGGCCACATAATCATCTAAACGTTCAATACTCTTGCGTAGCAATGCCAATTTTGCACGTCCAGCCTCATTGAATTGATTTAGCTCTTCTATCGTGCCACGAAATCCAGTTATGTCCTGTCGAAATAAACAATGATGACGTTTAATGAACAAGATAAACGAAAAACCATTCCCGATTCGTAGTACATTTCATTGCGCTCACCTGTATTATCGCTTTCACATGCAAATTATTATCAATAATATCTTGGCGTAGCCGGCCCAAAATTTCCTGCTCTTTTTCCATAATTGTCTAGCTCATTTAATTATTCGTCGCTCTTTTTTTCCGTCGTTCTCGAATATTTGCTCTAACTAACACGAAATAGAGTGATCTGTCAAACACATCGATTCACCAAATGACATATGACAGTATCGGTAAAATCGATGTATATGTGCGTGTGTGTATGTGTTACAGGGTGCGTTCAACCTTTTTAAAACTACCGATTTTGTTAAACTACAACCTTTTGTGTTTTGTTTTAAATTCTTTTATTTTCGTTTCAATTTATAAATAGCTGGAAATGTTTAACTAAATTTGTCCTTTGAATTTTTTCGGATCGAATGTTGCCTTCCGTAGTAAGTGATAGTTTGGTAGTAGCTTTCGAAGGAAAACCAGTTGAAGCGAGTGAGACTGAAATGATATTGACGGGAATTAGGTCTTCATTCAATAGTTTAAGTTGATTTTCATTTCAGATAGATTTCGCTTGGAATCAAGTCTCTATGAGCCATACAAGTGCTTATAAATCCCTGATTGCTATTCTCATCGAAATCCCTACGATTTTTTGTCGATAGATTCAATACATACCACGGACTTTTCGATAGATTCCCGTTCAGCGCAATTTTTGCCATGAATAATGGTGTTTTCAGCCAGTGTTTGTTCGCCAATCAACTGGCAACCGGCTCCAATAATACAACTATTCGTCACTTTAACCGCTGATGAAACATAGCATTTGCATTCGAATAGATTTTTCTCGCCAATTTTCAGCGCTTCCACGCGTGAGCCCACCTCAAACACATTATTCGGGCCGATGACCAAAACAGGTGGTTTTGCCATTGAACTTGTGTCTTCGCCCGTGTCATGGATAATCGTTGTGTACTCTTCGATAAGGCAATTCTCACCAATGATAATTGGTCCGGATTTGGCGATGATCGTCACACGGGGATGAATGATACATCCACTGGAGACGGTGATATCACCGGAGAAAGTACTGTCATCACATTCACAAACAATTGCCTTTGGCATAATTTTCAACCTGAATCGAGATGGAGAAAATGTTCAAAAATGTTTGGATTTTATTTCAAAACTCATGAATTTTATTTTCTACTTACTCGCTATTTTTGCTAGACATTTTTTCTACTCTTTTTTTGTCGTGCTACTCCACCTAAACAAATTGAGACGATGAAAACATAAATACTGTGACTAGTTGACACTCGGTCGAGCGGTAACAGCGCCTCTGATGTTGGTGTCCGCAATGAATTGTATGTCGTTTGACAGAAGTGTTGTTGAAATATTTCATCATTTTTGTACATGTTGAACTCACTTGAGGCGATACTACTTTTGCATGTTTTGTTAGTCGTTGGTAATTTACGACGTGTTCCGGTACGATAATCAAACGGTGAAATAAATTTTGTGTGGGTATTGAAATTTTCTTACACGACACTTCCATCCGAACAATCATTGTGAACCAAATCAAAATTGATCATTCAAAACATTTATTGGTTTTTCGCATTGGCATTTATCCAAACACGTTCATTTTCTCGGTAGACTTTGAGGTTATCTCAAAGTGTCTATGTGCATTAGAATAGGGAAAATGATCAGTTTTGCATAGAAACAAAAACATAATCGCATTTGTGGTGATAAAAGAGTACTGCTAATCTTATTTCGTGCATATCATATGAATTTTCGTTGTAGCTAAAAAATGAGCAAAGACGAAAAAACAGCCGTGGCTGCCGATGCCAACGAAACCGGTGAAAGTCAGTCGAAAAAAGCTGCGAAAAAACTTGCAAAAGAAGCAGCGAAGGCGGCCAAGGTAATTATTTTTATTTTAGAGAATTTTGCACTATTTTTGATGAAAAGAAAAAGGATTTTCTGAAGAAAAAAAATTAAATTTGACAATCGTTTTGGCTCATTCGTCAAATAAAAACAACAATATGTTTACAGAAAGCCGAATACAAGGCAGCAGCTGCAGTAACAAGTGGGGCCACCGGTGATGCTGAATCCGCACAAGATTATTCAGAAGGAAAGTATGGTGCTTCCAAATTGATTCAATCGCAAGAACATCATGAGGAACGTGTTTTCACTAAAGTTGCACATCTATCCGAATCCCTGAAAAAATCGCCCAATCAAAGTGTTTGGGTGCGCGGTCGCGTACACACGTCACGTTGCAAAGGAAAACAATGCTTCTTGATATTGCGTCAGCAAAGCTCAACGGTCCAATGCGTCATCGCTGTTAATGATGCCGTATCCAAACAAATGGTGAAATTCTCGGGAAGGTACACACATGAAAGAAAATAATACCCGATTAATTCGATGAAAAAAAAACAACAAATCTTATCGTCTTTTTTTTCTAAACTCTTATCAATCGTCGTTCACTTTCTTTTTACTCACATTTAGCATCAACAAGGAAAGTATAATTGATATAAATGCGAAAATCGTTGCGGTCTCATCGAAAATAGAATCATGTACGGAACAAAATTTGGAATTATCTGTGCTGGAAATTTATTTGGTGTCAGCGGCTAAGCCACAACTTCCTCTACAAATTGAGGATGCTTCGAGACCAGAGAAAAATAATGTATGTCCGAACGAATTTTTTCTCTATTCATTAGCCATTGAGTTCAATGAGTAACTCTCCTATTGTTGAACTAACCGATTCATTCTGTTTGTCGCTTTCATTCAGGATCCAAACAGTCTTAATATTCGTGTCAATCAAGACACTCGTCTTGACAATCGTGTATTAGATTTACGAACGCCAGCCAATCAGGCGATATTCCGTTTGGAAGCCGGCGTTTGCCGTTTGTTCCGTGATATTTTGGCTCGAAAAGGTTTTACGGAAATTCACACGCCAAAAATTATTTCCGCTGCTAGTGAAGGTGGTGCTAATGTATTCACCGTTAGCTATTTTAAAGGTAATTTAGATGATCATAGAATTTATTCTAAATTTTTTTATTCATTCCGAAAAAATCACATTCTCCATTTAAAAAATATGCTCTTCATTTCAAATATACGCTTTCCATCCTCCCAGATTCGGCTTACCTTGCTCAATCGCCTCAATTGTACAAGCAAATGGCAATTGCCGCTGACTTTGACAAAGTGTATACGGTGGGAGCGGTGTTCCGTGCCGAAGACTCAAACACACATCGTCACTTGACTGAATTCGTTGGCTTAGATTTGGAAATGGCCTTCAAATACCATTACCATGAAGTGCTTGACACAATCGGTCATTTATTCACGGAAATATTTAAGGGGCTTCGTGATCAGTATGCCGCCGAAATTGCAGCCGTTGGCAATCAATACGATGTGGAACCGTTTAAATTTTTAGAACCACCATTGCGACTGAACTATTCACAAGGTGTTGCGATGCTGCGTGAGGTTGGCGTCGAAATGGACGATGAAGAAGATTTGTCCACACCAAATGAAAAACTATTGGGTCGACTGATTAAAGCCAAATACGATACCGATTTCTATATTTTAGACAAATTCCCATTGGCTGTTCGTCCATTCTACACTATGCCAGATCCAAATAATCAAGTAAGTTTCCACTTTCTTTCAATCGGATTTTTCTTTCTTTCAGAATCGGACAAAGGAAGAGATTTAAAATTAAAGAATTCGTTTTCAATTTAAAACACTTTTATTCATGTCCCTTTTCATTGTTCCATCCCAGAAATGGTCCAACTCCTACGATATGTTCATGCGAGGTGAGGAAATTTTATCGGGCGCACAACGTATACATGATCCAGACTATTTGATGGAACGGGCTAAACATCACGCAATCGATACATCGAAAATTGCCGCATATATCGAAGCATTCCGCTTCGGTTGTCCACCGCATGCTGGTGGTGGCATCGGAATGGAACGTGTTGTTATGTTGTACTTGGGATTGGACAACATTCGAAAAACATCCATGTTCCCACGTGACCCAAAGCGTTTAACGCCCTAAACAACCAAATTCTCCATACAACACTTAATATCATTTTATTTGAAGTACGAATTTTTTTTCTGTTTTAAATAATAAAAGTGTCGTCTTTACAATTAGAAATCAATTTGAAAAATGAATAAAACTAAAAATTACAAATATTTACAGAAGAAAAATAAAATCGTCAATAAAAAGCAACACTAACAATTATGGAACCAATAATAAAACAAAATGACCGTTGATAGAGTATACTTTTCGCGATTATTCCTTTTAATTTCCTAATTTATATGAAAATTTATTGGTTTTGACAGAAAAAAAAAATTGTTGGTCCTAATTTGAACCGAAGTAAAATGTCCAATCGGAATAATTTACTCCGATGGAATTTTAAACATTCTTATTCTTAAAGAAAAATTATTTTATCATTTATTTTGCATTATTTTTCTTCTAAATACAGCAAATTGTCATTAATCAAATCGTATGGTTGGATGATCACAGGATAGTAATGAAAATGGACGTTGACGCATTACCAACACATCATTCTAATTCAATTTATGTGGCGGCTACATTGATTACAGCGTTGTCATATGAAGCAAACAAAGAAAATTGACCACCCGTTGAACGTCATGATGACTGTAATTATATTGTTTGCTTGAGCAACATTGGTTATGGACATTGTTTTGATTGCTGTTGTTGTTTTTTCTACAATTCTTTCTTTGTTTGTTAATACATACATTGAATTGAACTGGCTGAAGAATTGCGCGAAATTTAAAAATAGACAGACATATAATAATCAGAATTTTAAAATACATTTGGTTTCTCGGTTTATTCAAATGATCGATTCATATATGGTCTTTTTTCTACATAATAAAATTAATAAAACAAATTTATAATAAAATTAGAATACATATACTCTAATCACACACGGAGAGATGTGTATGAACTATGATGGTTGAAGGGAAAAAGCTGAAATGATTACGATGAAAAGAATGATATAAATCGTCACTATAGTCGAATGTCCATTGTATGGTAGTTGTCATTGAATTTTAGTGTTGAAAACGTTGGGCTCATTGAATTATCTTGATAAAAACCACACTGATAAGGTTTATCTCTCTGCATAAATCGTGGAATTTTCTATGCCACTCCATATGAAAATGTAGTGTTTGAGGGGCAGGGCAGTCACGCTTCGATTTGAACAAATAAATTGCATTCACTGTATGCGGACAGCACATTATTGTGCGCTGAAACCATGTTCACAGCTCAATAAAACGTTGACCAATATGGAGAAATTTTTGCTGTTGCTTGTTTGTTTAGTCAGTGGCCTAGGCATTTGTTTCGTACATACGGAAACGATAGATACATGGGGTGAATTGTATAATGTTCGTGCTGTCGATCATCGAACGGCGATAGCCCGCGGTTTCTGGTTCCGTATTCAAAATCGAACCCTTGCATTTCCATCGGTAATCATGCCCGTGTGCAAATAAAATGACTAACAGTCTCAGTTGTATGTAACTGTATGTAGTGATACACAACTAAAACTGGCTAAGTTGATTGAAATCATGCGTTTTGTATGGAGACAATCACGTTTAGTTATTCTTTCAGTGAGTCAACCAATTTGGGACATTTTGACTAAGAGTGATTTGTGATTAAAGTTAACTGCAGTTGCTTATTTTGTTCGAGACAAATCACTTTTAGTCAGTCAAAATGTCCCAAATTAATCGACTGACTAGTCAGCCAAAAAATTTTCCACACGGGTGCATAAAACAAATGAGTTATTTATTTTTTAAGTGTGATTTACCTACGTCCTTTTAACATAACTATTTGTTACACACATTTATTTGCAGGCTGGCGAATATGATTCGGTCATTGGGGCAATTCAGCATATCAGCTATCATAAAAACCCAGTTCAAACGAAAATTGTGAGCGGTGGTGTTGGCAGCAAGCATTTGGTGTTTATCATTCTATCACAACGTTCATACGGCATCGATTCAACGGTGACAGTTTTTACAAAACTCGACGAATAATCATACGTCGTCAATAGACACACAAAAAAAAATTGCCAATAAACTAAAAATAGACACCGAAAAACCCATTGACTTTGTCCATATGTTCGTTTTCAAAGAGATTTCATTTTCCAGATAATTGGTGTATATGTTGAAGTTTTGCTCGTGTAGGCTTGTTCACTTGTTTGTTTGTTTGCCTACTTGCTTCCTTGATTGGTTACTCTGTCTCTTTGTCACGCAGTATGGAATTAGATCCTCTTTTTTAAATGAAATTATGAATATGTATTGGTGTCATTTCTATCAACTATCAATCAGAGACCGTTAGTTTCTCACCGTATGTATTGTAGGCAAAGTGCTTACCAGGTGAAAAATCGTGTCGACATCACCTTCAAATATAGACAATTTTCCAATTGTTTTTTCGTCTTTATTTGTATCGTTGAACATTGAATGCGTTGAACTGTGCCCTTAAGGTGTGTTCATCAACGTGAACTACTACGATTACTCGGAAAAAAATATCTTCTTGTTTGACAAGTTTTTCGACTTTTTTCCCCCATGGAATTAGTTAGCACCACATAAGTGCTAGCCGAAGTCCAACATTGATTGATTTTCCACTTGAAGATCACTTTTACCATCCAACTCTCCTTCCCACCACTCATCGATAGGAAAAACGACCAAAAAGGAAGGAGAAGGTGGAGAAGATGCTCATCATTTTTTATTTAATTGCTTAACCGGCTAATTCGAAGCTCAATTTGATATGAATGAGTATATTTGTGGCAGTGAAAGAAATGAATTCTCCCTCTCTCTATCTCTATGTCTTTTGTCTCCCTTGTCTCGTTCTCTCCATTCCATTCGCCACTCCATCGGCTCCAATATGCAAACGCACACGACAACGACAAAACTTGTATTGAATAAATAATTAGTAAAATATCCGCGTCATTCGTATCGTTTGGTGGTGGCCCGACCTGGGCACGGACATTCTATTCGGCCGAGTATTTCAGTTGCTATTGTATCGTTAGCCGATTTGCTACGTTCATTTTTCTCACGTCCAAACTAGGTTACGGGTTGTGAATTTTCGCATTTGGTTTTCTTCGATTTTCGAGAAAAAAAAGAATCCTCGGAACAGTCGAACACAATCATCCACCCACACACAGACGCACTCACTCCACCGAATATATTATACATAGAAAACTAAAAGAAATCTTTTTATTTTATGTTCATTGAATTCAAACAATAAAAATTGGATAGAGATAGACACAGTGTGAGACAGACAGAGAGAGAGGGAGACAAAGAGCACCCGAATGATACAAATGCAATGCGGATTTTATTTTCTATCGATCGTATAATATAGAACACATTGATTCGACAGTGTGAGAACAATTTCGTGTGTTTATGTCAAGGCAATAATGTGTCTCTCCTTTTTATGATATTGCCGCTACCAATCATATCAGCATAAATTATTACGTTAACTGTCCGTGTGTACGACCGACGGCCAATATAATTGTGATCAATATTTCCACAAATCGTTTACCGACTTGTTATAAATTTTTTTTTTTAAACCCACCCGGATTTTCCATCTCATCATTTTCAATTCAAAAACCGAGAGAGTGATCCGTGCCAAGTGTGATAAACCATATTTTAGTTAGAACATTTGCATTTTCGCAGTTTTTTTCCCATTTTATTTATCGTTGGTTTCAAAAAATTGTGCTCAACACGAACAACAACAAGCAGAACCAATTTGCATTCTGTGCCTTTTTTTTTAGTTTGTATATGGAAAATGTCGAGATTAATTGCAAAACATGTAAAAGTATTGCAAGAAATTAAAGCGCATACACGAGACGTAACTTGTGTTGAATTCTGGGGAAATAATTTACTTGTATCTGGTTCTAGGTAATGATAATATTTAACGAAGAATTTAAGAAAAAAAATTCTTAAAAAAAAAATGAAAAAAAAAAAATCAATTCACAACCAAACCGAACGGAAAAAGTGTGTTCAAATTTTTGCGGATTCGATACAAAACATAACAGAACAGAAAATATAAAGTAACAAACGTCGTTTAAAATATTGGATCTAGCGCCTCAAATCATACGTGGATTTTAAATGTTCGAAATGAAACTTTACGGTGCCACACGATAATTCGGACGCGCAAAATAAAAACCTTTTTGATAATAGATTTCATTATTATTAGTATTATTTTTGGTTGTTCGTTTCGCCTTGAAAAGAGAGAGAAAAAACGTTGAAATAATAGTTGTGTGTGTATGTGTTGTTGTTGGTTTATTTTATTTTTTTATTTTCGTACAGTGATAAGACGATTCGAGTGTGGAAATGGCATGTGGGCTGTGGTTTTTTGGAGGAGAGCTATTCACCGTTGCTTGGTCATAAATATGGAATAACAAGTGTTAAAGTATCGCCACAGGTGTGTAATTAGTGCACGCAATTGTTTGTTGACTCTCTTTTCTTGTTGTTGTTGTTCTGTGTTTCTTCCACATTTTATTCGAAATAAAAATGACTCAAAAATTTGTTGTTTCATAAACTTATTCTTCAGTTCTTGTTTTATTTGAATTTTATTTTTTCATTTTCTTCTTCAATTCAGTTCGGTTTGTTTTTTGTTGTTCTTAATTTTCGATCGGCATGTGTGTTGTTATCTTATAAAAATACATTGAGATATTCGGTTGGCGTTGGGAATTGTTCGTCTAAATATCGAAATTTGCACGCCCATTTATTGCGTTCGGCCATTAGGCCGACGCTTTCATAGAATATCGACAAATAAATGTAGATATCCTTGACTTTGGCGAATGCCTCGAGTTTCATAAAATTTTGTATACATTCGTCTAAAATGGGTAGCGTGGCTAATAGTTTATTGATTTTCTCTAAATGATTATCTCCTTGGGCCGCAATCAAACACTTAACAAATAAGAATTGAGTACGCGTACAATCATAAATGCCGCCATTTGCTAATATGGTTTCCATACAATTTCGAATTAACTTCAGTGCCTGCTGTGGCATTCCCATCAGTAATAAAACATAGGTGGTGTGCAGATCAACCAGTGCCGCTTCATAGGATAGAAATTTTTCTTTTGCATATACGGATGCTTCATTCAGAATGCCCATAGCTTCGGCGGAAAATCGCTTTTCCGCACTAATTGCCAACTCGTTGCGTACAAATGTGTTTGACATCAGAATCATTGTACGAACACGATAAATGGGCTCGAGTCCATCGTCGTTGAGTAATTGTTGCAGATATTTGTAGGCTGCCGATCCATTTCCTCGTGAAATATTCAATGTGGCCTGTTGCAATGCACTCAACACGGGATTATAAATGCGAATTTGACTGCATGCTCTCAGTCCATCGGTCCATTTGCAACGATGAATGGATTGCTGTGATTGAATGTAGGCTTCGGTCATTTGCCAGTTTCGTGACAATGGATCTCGTGGAAATCGTTCGGCAGCATGTTGAATGACCACGGCCGACAGAACGTGTTCACCCTGTACACTAAGCCAAAGTGCAATCGAACACAGCGACAGGCATACGGCTTCACTATTCTCGATGCAATCACTATCTTTACTCGATCGCACCACTTGCAGCAACAGTTGATTGCATAACGATGCCAATTCCGTTTTGCCATACAATTGCCAGACGGCCGCTTTTTGCGAACAACTATTCGCCACCAAATCCATAAGGCTGTGCTGGAAATTGATCACCTCACTTTTCATTAGCAGCTCGAATAATTTTGATGGCACAACGCCTGTAAATGGAAATGGAAAATTTTCGAAACCGATTAAAGAAGAAAAACTTTTTCATTTTCTTTGTTGTTGGAACAATCAAAAATTAAAATCAATACTGATTAATGATAATTACCTGAAATAGCGGCAACATTTACAACAAACTGTACACCCAGCGACACCGAATGAACCGCCGTATTTTCCAGTTGATTTGTCACATTTGTCTCGCACAACAGCACATACTTTTTATCCAACAAACATAACCACAGCTGTGCCAATTGTAAGCATGCTTTGTCACCGGCTTCTTGTGCCAACATTATGCATTCACGTAAATTGGACAGCGTTTCATTGTAATGTTCGAATTTCATGTGTAAAATGGCCAAATTCAAGCTGGAATACTGTAGTCCACGGTTTGCATTCTTCGATTGGCCATTGTTTGATGTTTGAGCTGCTTCCGCATTGGCCGCATCAATTTCACGCGATGAATTCTGATCATAGGCCCGATGATATGAATCCAATGAGCTGAAGAAATCACGAACACGCAAACTATTTAAATAAGTGAGTGCGTGGGCTTGTGTGTACAACGGAATATCATCGATAATTTCATTGAGCCGTTGTTGTAATTCGATGGGTTTTAAGGCGTAAATTTCGTTGTTCTCCAATAGATTGCATTGTTGAGCAATAAATAAATCGGCTTGTTTGACAGACCATTTACTGTGTCCATTACGTTCTTTGATCGTTGAAATGGACGGCATAATGAGTGACAATTGACGTTTCGATGCGTGCCGTGCTTCATTCGATATATCAGCCATCATCGATGATGAACAATCAACACTGTCATCCGGTTCAAAATTGGCGGCGCCTTCATTTGTCGATGAAAATGCCATTGCACGAATCCCCTTCTCATAGTAGGCTATAATACTTTCGTACAAATCGCTTATTCCCTCAAAACCCATTTTATTGAGCGCCAACAGTATGCGTCGTATATAAAATCCGACCACACCAAATTGATTGACATGCAAATTGTCGGTGAGCAATTTACCGATAAACATTTGTAAATCAAATAATACATCAAGACCAACGGTAGATATCGTTTCCATGAGCTCTTCAAAGCTGTGCAAATGATTTGGATCGATGCCAACGTCTGCATTCGATAGAAAACTGTGCAAATCCTTGTACGACATATCCGGAAATTGGATCAATTTCAATAATAGCATACAAAAACGTTTTGAATATTTTGCCGGGTAAACGTCATGATTCTCATGTTCGCTCTTCACTTTTAAATATTCTTGCACCAAAAATACCACCACTATTTTATGCGGCGTAATTTTATCGATTTTCATCGTTTTTGCATTCGGCCAAATGTTTAATGGATCGAATTCCCTTCGATTCGTATCCATATCGGATATTTGTGATTTTCGATTTGATTCAATTGACACCGAATTTATTTACACGGAACTTGTAACATCAAGACGAAAAGCGACCATCGCTTGAATTTCAACACACAGCACACATTCAAATGTTGTTGCTCGGTTTTGTTGCCGTTGACAATTCACAAAGTGTCAAAATGGCGCTGTCGATGCATCGCAATTTCATCAAACCGATGTTGCGGTGAAGTGTTGAACCAATTATGCGCGTAAGTTTGAAATATTGGAATAATATTCTCTTTCTTGTTTTGCTTACAGGGTGGTGTACTAGCATCAGCTTCGGTTGATGGCACTATGATACTATGGGATCTAACAGATGGCTCAAAAACTAATATCCTGTCTCAAGAAAATGGCGAAGCCATTCGATGCTGTGTCTTTAGGTAAAGAACAAGTTGTTGCTAATCAATTGTAGTCGCTAAACATGTAATTAAGCACTAATTTATCAAACAGTCCGGACGGAGCGAACATTGTTAGCTCGGATGATAGTGGCACCGTTTGTGTTTGGGGACAAAGCAAATCAATTACAAGGTATAGTTGCGTTTTCTTTTTTCATTCATATTTTTTTAATTTCAATTAGATTAATTAATATCATGCTTAATTTTGCACATTTCTACATTTTTAATTACCGATCGAAACTAATTGTATTTATAATTGAATTGTAAAAAAATGGAATTATACATCAGAACGTCAGACATTGCGTCGGACATTTTTGTTGCTATCAGTTATTGTGAATTTTTTGATGAGAATTATTGATTTGATTATGTCGACAATATCAATTATTTGGTAATAATAACTGTAATTTTATTGCTGATAAATATTTGGTCATAGTTTTTAATAAAATTGTACTTCTCTTATTCCTGTTAATGTGGGGAATTATCCCAATTTTTTCTTTAAATTTTTTCGTCAGTCAAATGTTTCCCTTGGGATTGATGGTAATTCCATCCATAATTATGAATTCAATTATGATTGAATTAGTTGGGATAATACGATATTATCAAGTGGCTTAATAGTCGTGCTTTTGCGTAGACATTTTTTCATGGCCCATATTTCAATATTCCTTCCTCTGTGACAATGCTAAATTATTCCAAATGTTTCAAAATGTTTGAAGCTTTCAATTCATCACATTGAATTACATGCATTTCTTGCTCCAGTTTTCTGCATCGAATTTTGCTTGATAAAATTGCAATAAAATATCAATAGATTTGCTTTCTAAGTTAACAATGCTTACTTAGTTTTTATTCATGATTTTAAATTACCTGAGGATATTGAACACATTAAAATGGGTTGTTGTTCCAGGATTATAAAGCGGCATGAGGAATCCGTGCATTGTTTGTCATTTTCATCTGATTCGACAATCTTATTAACCGGTTGTATGATCGGTAACATTCGAATCAGTTACATGGACAACGACACCGATGAGCCAGACTGTATCATTGATGCTGCACACGACATGGGTGTGCTGGCGACGGATTTTTGCAAACTTTACCATTATGATCGTGAGTCTTTGCTTTTATTTTCGTCCAATCAAATAATTGATGGGATGTTGTCCATCAGAAGACAATTGTCGGTTGTGTAAGTTCAAAGTGAAAGAATAACTTTTGAATTGGTGTGAATGAAGATAATTTTGAGTGTACCAATTTTGAAGAAGAATTTTGGAACATTTTAAAGATCGATTTACAGAAAATATGTCAATTCCAGTTGTATTTACCTTCATTGGATAACTCATTTTCTATTGAGCGTTTAATTTTCCATACAAAATTTTCAAACCTTTGGTAGAAAATGGTTTACTGTTCATTTTGAACTAATCCCATTGCTATAATATCAAAACTAAGATGATTCTATGATTCTCTTGTAGCGTCCGATTATAATACAACAATTTACACGTTCGCTTCAAGCGGAACCGATCAACTGATCAAACTTTGGCGTCTTTACTGCCTGCGAGACTTGAAAGAGCCCAAAGGATCATCGCGACTACTTCCCGATGGTGTGATGGTATGTATATGGATAAGACTATTTTATGCCAGAAATAATTTCGTAAAAAAAACAGAATCAAACAACAGAAGTGAAAGCGGAAACGAGAGTTGTAGCTTTTATTTACATTAGTCAAATGTACATGTATGCACATATTTGGTTATGTTTTTACTTTTTCGTAAGTAAATATTACTTGTACCACAAACGATTTGTTTAAGTTTGTTCTGAATAGCCAAATATTGTTGAAGCAAAACTGTTGAAGAAAAACAACAACGCAAACTCTTATCACGTGCATCATTTATAACCTGCACCGTCATTCTTATTTCTATTCTAAAATTTCAAATTCAATGAACCATTTTAAATTAGGAGCACCTTTGTGGCAATTCAACGGTTGTGGGAACATCGACCATGAACGCTGAATGCATCATAGCAATTCAAGCTCATGGAAGCTCAGTGACGTGCGTCAAGTAAGTGTATGGCATTGAATTGAATTGAATTGGGAATATCGGCCATGTGTGATGAATGTAAGTAATTATAATGTATCCTTGAAACAAATTCCCTAGGTTCAATGTCATGGGTACATTATTGTTGTCCTGTAGCATGGATAAAACCATCAAGGTGTGGGATTTACAGGGCAACTGTATCAAAACAATGACAGAACACACGAGATATGTCAATTGTATGGCTGTGAATAGTGATTCAACGGTGTTTTGTAGCGGCTCCAATGATCGAACGATTTTAATTTGGGACCTAACCAATACGCTCACATTGGACAGCCATTTGACTGGCGTTCGTAGTATTTTGTTCAATTTGGCCTCGAGCCGCACCGAAGTGCCCTTAGACTTTATTTGCCCGATTACGCATGAAATTATGAAAGATCCCATTCTGGCTGAAGGTATCCCCCGTCAACACACAAAAATTCTTCTTTTTTTAGATTGTATGTCAATGCTTTTCAGATCAATGCCTACTCTCCAAACTCAAAATCATTATAATTAGCACCGAATTCATAATTGAATTTCTAACACAAAATTACAAACATTCCGATTTGAATTTTAGTTCAAATCAAAACTTTGATTCATTCCGAAATTGCTTTTAATTTAGATTCAAAATCCAAACCTCGCTCTTGATTTCAATCTAAAAAAAAATTCACTTTCTATTCCAAATTGAACCAACTATTGACAAATGTCAAGTTCAGAAAAAAATCTGATTTTTCCTCACTACAGATGGATTTTCTTACGAACGCGAAGCCTTAGAGGGATGGTTTGAGCGGGGCAAATTTTCGTCGCCAATGACAAATTTGGAAATATCGCCGGATATTATGGAAAATTCGATTTTGCGTGAGCGCATTGGAGGCTTTTTGCGCGACATGGACTTTGATGCCTTTACATTTGAACAAAATGAGGAAATTTAGTGGAAATTTTAATTTAATACATTCACTATTTGTATGCACAAAACCAAAGATATAAAGGAAAACTGATGACATAACGCTGTCTCACATGATTTGTTCGACATTGGAACTGAGCTTAAATCGATTAATTTTCTTTTTATTTTCTAACTCTTGCAAAGAATCAACCGAATTCATTGAAACAAACCGAAAAATAAGTTAAAACAAACAAACAAAAAATGGTATCTTTACAATAAATGTGTGGCACTTTCAATTATGAAAATGCTAGAAACAATTGCCCAATTTTCAATTCGAAAAAAAAAACAAATAAAACTTGTCTATAAATTCCGATAAAAATGTGCAAAAATGCAGTGGAAAAAGTCATGGTTTTAACAAGAGAGAGAGAGAGAGAGAGAGAGAGAGTGAAATTAAGAAAAAACTGATGATCAAAGAGACAAAACATCTTTAACCGAAAATAAAATATATCTTACCTTGGTTATAATTAGCTGTCATTTTTATGTTACGTAATTGCTTGCACATTCAGTGCGAGTGCTGTATTTAAATACAAAATAAATCTAAAAGCACTTTGTACCGTATGAAGGTGTTGCATTGTTGTTTTTTTTTTCTCCACATTCACATTCACAAGAAAAACGACACACGAGATGAAAAAAAAATAGCAAGGTGGATGCGGGAGGTATTCGTTTTGATTTGTCTCCAGATGAATCGTTGCAATTCGAATAGTACATAAAGAGAGCAATTCCATGACAGTGAATCCTAAATACAGGAATATTACTAGGAATATTTCCATACTGTCGACGGATAGCTCTCTTTATTTTCTCATTCGATTTATCGTTCCATTCGCGTTCTCGATGATAATTCAGATGAAATGATCCAACACGAACACTTTGTATTTTTTTCAGTCGAAAATTCCAAAATGGATCATGTGATCACACCGTCGATGATTGGCCTCAATTGTTCTCATTTTTTTTTTCGCTGGCGTTATTGCTGCTGAAAATGACACCGACCAAAACTCAAGTGAAATTTCGTGTGAATTGACTTACTTTGTTTGGAAAAGAAGAAGAAAAGAAACGCAACAGGAAACGAAAAAAAAGATCAAAGAAGCAGGAGAAGAAGAAAACTAGAAGGTGAAGAATGGAATGATATATAATATGTTTCGCTTTACTTGCCACATAACCAACTTGTGACGCGCGCGTGCAATCGTTATTGAGTCTTCGCTGTGTTTGATGGAAACAATATATCGTAAACGGTTTTCTTATCATTATTAGTTCAGTAAAGTTCCAAATGAAAAAATAAAAATAAAAATATAAAACACACGGGCAAAAAGAAGGGTACAATGAAATGAGGTACAATGCAAACCAAATACTTGAATTTCGAGCACACTTCTGTTTTCAACAAATACACATATCGGTACGTACATATCGGCAACGGTGGAACAGAGCCGAAACAACCAAAGAAGAAGAAGAAGAAATGATTACCGTTTCTCAGCTAACGAACGAGCGATTGCTTGTGCGCGCGTTCTCCACAGAGTTTACATTGTAAATGTATTCATCGATCATGTGAAGAAGATTTCGACCAGAAAAAAAAAATCGACAATTTTTTTTCTGCACAAAAATTATCGAACACTTTAAAATTGTTCGAAATCACTTGAAACTTACGTGATGATTGGACGAAAGGATTTTTACTAGCGACAGAGTGACACGGTGTTTGTGTGCTTGCGTGTATGCTTATGAGCGATTGTTTTGGCCGTTGGACAGATGAAAAAAAAAGATATCGCTTTGAGTATGCCGTGTATGCGCACAATACCGATGTGATAATTAAAGAAAAACGTACACTACCAGCATTGGTCAATATATTGTTTACCTGTCAATAAATTCAAATCGTTTTCTCTTTCTCTCTCTTTTTCTTTCTTTCTTGCTCTCTCGCTCTCTCTCTCTCTCTCTCTCCATTTCGTTTGTGTAATTTCGTTCTTGCTCTGTCTAATTCGTCGTTTTTTTTTTAATTTGAAATTTGCGTGTGTGTCGTTTCGTAAATAAATCGGACCGCTTTGGAATTCCATTTGTGTCCAATTTTTTTTTCTTCTTCTGCGTGGGGATTACTAAACTAAGTCTATTTTTTTCTTGGCCGCTTTTTTTTCTCTCTACTGATCGAAGATCGTTTCCCTCTCGGCAGAAAAACACTTACACGATATCACTTGTGTTGAGAAAATGAGGTAAGAAAATCTTTGTGTATTCAATTTATAAAGGCCTAGGCGTGCATTGAAGGGAAAAAAGGAGCTAAATGTATATGATTGTGTATGGAACGAGAGACGAAAACAAAAGAGAGCGCAAGCAAGAGAGAGAGAGAGAGAGAGAGAGAAAAGGACAGAAAAAATAAAGAAAAAAAAAACCACGAAGAAATAATACGAAATATTGAAATTGTGTGCACACAATTCGTCAGGTGTGTATGATTGTGTGATAGTAGCGAAACGACATAGCGATAACAACATTTTTTTTTATTTGCCGATTCCATATCATCGACGGTGCGGCATATTGTTGTTACTTTTTTTCTGTTCTTTTCGTTCATTCGTTCGTTGGGTTTGTGTATTTCTTTAACGACACAGATCTTTCGACGATTTGAGATAAATGGATGGACAGACAGAACCATGCACACTGATGCACACCACAAATTTACAAACTCTCACACACACACACACTCACACAGCCGGTGTCATTGTATGCACATGAGGGGGGGGGGGGTGATGGGGAAATGTTTATGAAAAAGTAAATAAAAATAAAATCCATAACTTTTGGAAGCGTTTCACTCTTAGTTTTACGTTTTACATACAGCAAACAGAAAAAATTTCAGTTTTTTTTTTCTCTCTTTGACGAGTATCCAAAGTCGTTGTCGTTTTCGAGTATGGCAATATTATTACCTTATGAACAGAGAGTAGTCTTGTGAGGAGGCCATTGGAAAACAGGGCAATAAATTAACAGCTACTTAATTCAAGCGAGAGCAACAATGTGAGCAAGACGACAAAAAAAAGAGACAAAGTAATTAGAACATACGGCTGGTTCTTGCGTTTGCTTGCTCTATCTTTCTCTTCATCCAATTGTACAGGTGAACAGAACAATTATTCAAAAACGCCACTCAAAAAAAACAACAAAGAAGAAGAACACTACATGCAAACACATGCACACGGACAAAGATGAATCAATTCAATTAAAATAGAGCAACGCAATACATCATAAATTTGGAATATAAGTGAAGTGAATTCATACAGATGAAAAATCTGAACCAAACAAATATATAAAAACCATCATATAACCATCCGTCTGCAGTATTATCTCGACCAATTAGTATCATATTTTCGTTTTGTCATCGTACAAGATCCACAAATGGCGAGAAAAACGGTTCGATGAAAGAAGAGAAAACAAACGACATTGGTTTGTATTGTTCAGTAGATTGGAACAAACCAAACGATTATCATTTTCTTGTTGGATTCTTCTTTTTGTTTGAGAGCAGAAAAATAACCCAATACAAAGTCATCACATCGAAATGAAGATAAAAATCCCGATAAGAGAGGATAAAACACGACAAAAATTTTACTGTCTCATGCTCAAACATTTAAATTGAAACGGAAACATTAAATATACACACGAACGCCTATTAATAATGGGAGAAACAGAACCAAAAAAAGAATGGAAAACGACTTAATAAACCTATTTATTTAAATGCGCCATGCTCTAAAGACAGCTCATTCTCATTGTTTTTTTTATGGCAAATTTGTCATATTTCTTATCACGAGCGAACGTGAGCGCGCGAACGCAAAGAATTCTGTTCGCTTTTTGGTTTCGAGTCGAGTTATCTATAATAATCCGTAATCCCATTCACCATGATTTCCATGGAAATGTTTTTTCAATGATAAAATTTGAAGAAGAAAAACACGTAATGAAAGTTGCTGCAAGTTTTTCACTTCTTCCAAATTGAATCATCGAGAATCGTCTGATTTTGTTGTTGTTGGAGTTGTTGTTGCAACAAGCAATTATGAAATTCCATAAAATTTCATTGTGATTCATTACATAACAATTTTACGACAAAAAAAACTGAGTCACTCTCGAAATTTTTGTTGTAGCCACCCAAAAGTGTGCGGAACAGTTACGTATGGTATCAATTTTGAATTATTGCGCCAAATCGAAGTGGCTACCACAGCGCTCAGCTCCTCCGTCCAAGTGTCATCTGTCATTCACAATCAAGGTGAGAGTGAGAGAGAGAGAGAGAGAGAGAGAGAGAGAGAGAGAGAGAGAGAGAAGTTTAAAGACAACTCTATTTTTATCAAGTCATACCAAAAATCCATGTATTTATTGTTGCATTGTGCATGTTTCTGTTTGATTTGATCCTCGAGAGAAACAAATTATTTATTTTTGTTTCCATTTTGTTCGCACACTATATCTCTCTTTGAATTTATTTAACAACAAAAGAAACAACGTTATACAAGCAAGTTCCAAGGTTATAGATGTTGTTTTTTTCTTTCGTCGGTATCAAAAATCAAATAATTTAAACCATATTGTTAGCAAGTGACCGTATGATGGTTGAATGTCATTTGTGTTAGGCATTTGTTGAGTTTTTTGGTTCAATTTTGGTTGTGACTGTAGAAAGAGAAAGAGATAGAAAACCACGTACGAGAAAGTCTCCTCAAAATCAATTTGGAATCTATGGATCAACCAGTATCAGGCCGAAATATTGGCGGAATTAAACAAACACAAATCAGCGGACTATTATGTAAATACACAAACGTGGTTAAAGGTTGGTGTGTGTATTGCTCTGTTTTGTTGCTAAAGAAGATGAAAGAAAACAAATTCTTTTGATGATAAAGCATTTGATAAAAAAAAGAAGAGATGAACGACATTTCATGAGAGTCAATTTTAACATGTGATTGTTCTTTTTCTGTGGCGCATTTTTTCTCTTGTTTTTTCTTGACATAAAGGATGGCAATATAGATGGTTCACGGTCGATCCGCAGACGGGAACGTTAAGCTATTATATCTGTGAAAACAGTGCCGAGGACACGGCACCGCCAAATATAGCCGGCAATACGCCGCGATGGCAGGAGCATCTGGCTGGTGCCGTTGTTTGTCCAAGCGATGAAGATTCACGCACATTCACCATTGGCACGGCAAACGGTGACACATTGAAATTAAGAGCCAATAATGCACGAGCACGCCAAGAATGGGTGGATGCACTTCGTAATATTGCCGAATGCCATACACAGGTATTAACTTTTGACACATCAAAATGCTTACACATTGTTTATACCGACGAAAATTATTTGGTTTTAATATCATTTGTTTTTGTATCTCTGTGTGTTAGCACAATTGCCGAGATTGTATTTGCGAATCGTATTTTACGTGATTTTTTATTTGTAAGAAACAACTCAAATTCATTTCAGTCAATCGGTTCACAATTCGAGCTACTGCCACCAAGGGAAATAATTGCGGCATCAGATGCGTTTGGTGAAGCACGACAACAGCTTCAAAACACAGAGCTATGGTGAGAATGACGAATTTTCTTTCATTGGCAATTTCAACGCATTCTTCACTAAAATTACCGAAAATGTCTTCTTTTTCTCCTGAATTAACCAATTTTATTTCTCTTCGCTGCAGCAATGCAATGCTAACAAGGGCCATTGAAAATGTTGAACCGCCATTGAATGCCACGGATCCAGATTTGTTGCTATTAAAGGCCATATCGGCGGCCAGTACACATTGTCTATTCCAATGCATGAACTTATTACAACGACACCATGATGTAAGCGGCGACAATCGCTTCGATTATGTCTAATTATTGTTTTCCAATTGAGGTTTTTCTCCTCTCTCTTTCTCTCTCTCTCTCTCCATTTTCTTTCGGTTTTTTTTTCGTTTGTATTAAAATTTATTATAAATCTTTTTTTTAGTAGCGCCCATATCATTAAACTTTTAGCCGTTACGACTGAATTATCCAAAAAAAGGTGCTATAACTGAGATGTGTGTACATTTTTTTTTTACGAAGCGCCAAATGAGATGAAGATTTCCAATCTAGAGTTATGGGTTCATTTGTCTCTTTCAAATCCTTTCTCTGTGTTCGGCGAAAGACCATTTGCTCTGGTTGATTTCTGCGCAACAATGTAGAATGACCATAGAATAAAATATGAGATAACTAGATTCGAATTAAGTTATGCGATATTGTTTATAGATTTTTTTTTAGTAAGTTGCAGTATTTAAGCATTTTTGTTGTTCACCCCACGCCCTGCCGTTCGAAACCAGTGATTACTATATAATAGTCATTAGCACGTGATTTCAATCAATTTCAAAGTATAAAACAAACCACATATAGGTTTAATAATGCAAATGTTCAATAGATTTGTCCATGGATTATTTGTTTGAGATTTTTAATACGCGCGTGCAACCCATTTACAGCCAAATTAAATGAAATCGCTCAGAGCCGAATGCTCTTCCCTCATTAATTTTAAGCGAAATTAAATAAACAAAACCGAAGATGTAACATGTTGTACATGTTGTTTTTAGACTCATGTATTTTTACTGGCAAACATATATATTCACATCAATTAAACATATACAGACACCATTTATATGGTTACCATATCTCTTTCTATTTGCTGATTCTCTCACTCTCTCCCTCAGCGACCATATCATCTTACATCTCAGTGATAGATACACCTTTAGTTGTTGTTATGTTGTTCTGGACTGAAAATTTCTTGATATTTGCGCTTGATTTAGAAGAAATGAAAAAGAGCAACAACAAAAAAACGAAACAAAAAAAAATATTATAAGAGAATAAAAAGAAAATTTCTTTGATTTCGACTTGTTCATAGTTCTTTTATTTACAAATCCCTCTCTTCTCCTCCTCTTTTGCCCATTTTCGTAGCTTGAAGATAATCTCAAAACATATCAATCTTAACAATCGTGATCCGTTTAACGTGAATTCATGTCACCTATTCAGTGATATCATAAAAAAAACACACGCACACTTCTCAATGAGATAAATCCATAGCAAACACTGTGTCGCAATCAACATTTCTGAGAATAATGGCTTTCAAAATTGCCGTGTGTGACATGATAAAAGCGATTTCTCAATAATTTCAAATGATAGAGATAATGCATAAGCATTTGTTTTAAATCACCACAGGCTGGAATTAACAAATTGATACAAAAAAGAAATGAGTCTTGTGATTAGCTTAACAATAATAATGTTTTGCAAAATGAAAATCATCATTTCAATGCTTTTCCTCGTCAACCGTTTCACAAATGTCCTGTTTGTAACAGTATTCATCCACATAATTTCCATTTGTGTTGCAACTCTGTTCGCATGTGTAAATGGCTATGATGCCCCAGTCAATGTTTAATTCCTTGTACGAATTCAATAGCTGTGGCATAATCTGTGGAATATTGAATGGATTCGCTTCTGTTTAGTTCAAATCAAATTTGCAGAAAAATAGGCTTAACTCTTTGTTTGTATGGATGAGCATTGCTCAAAACTTACTTGAAATTCAAATACTCTGGGTTCGTTGCAAATGTCGCATGCAGGAATGGCGCTGAGTTCCGGCTGATTTTTGCTGGTTATCCACAATGGTTTGCCACCTCGATCGAAACGAAGCACTTGCTCCGGATCGGCAGCGATTCGTTTTTTAAATCGATGGAAATCTTTATCGTCATCAATTTGATTTGTGTATTTTTCAAACTCTTCGTCGGGCACATTGGTCAATGTGTCGTCGGTGGCTTGTTCTTTCTGTTTTCGTACGAATTCTTCGTAGTCTTTCAATCGGCGAGCCTCTTGATCTTCCTCATTTTCCGCATCATTGGAGTCACTCGCTTCCTCCGGCTCCGTAACTAAGTCAAACTCCTCGAGAAGATACTGGTGTTTTTCATTACCCGGTGACGGTTTTATATTTCCACCACATAATGCCTTGTGTTCACCTAGGCTCCAGTCGATTTTTTGATGCTCTTTGCTACAGTAATTCACCGATTTACAAGCACCACAACTTAGTGGACCACGACAACCGCAAACTTGGCACAGTTTCACTGAGCCAATTATTTCGTCCTAAAGAAGGCCCAAAGAGGGTTGCAAAGAAAAAAAACATTGAAATACGAAAATAAACGTTTAAAGATAATATTTTTAAAATGCAATAAAATCTGCCAGAAATAAGAAACCGGAATCAGTGGGAAGCACAAATGACTGAGAGGACACATACCGATGGTTCATCCTCATTTGGCGGTGTCGCTTCATAGTATTTGTTCTCTCTCGGTAATTGACATCGAAACACTTTGATGGTGCTGCAAAGGAAAAAGAGCGAAATTATTTCCAATTTCGAAACCAAATGACTCATCTGTTCAGAGATGTAGAGCGTTGATCAATGAAATTATAAAAAGATTTGATTAAAAAAATTCAAAAGAGATTGAATGGCACAAAAATTCTAATTGGAGAAAAAACGAAAAAATTAGGAAAAAAAAATCCAAATAAAATGAGAAAAAAGCATTGGAAATTCTCTAATAGAGAATTACGTTAGAATCCAACTGACATTCGGCAAAATATGGTTAAAAACTAATCCAAGTGCTGATTTTTGATGATCTGACTCAAAATGACCGGCAGTCGCCAAACGATAACACAATTTTGTTTACACGGAAACAATTGTGTAGACAAAAAAAAATACGTAACATACTTGGATGAATTTGGCTTCCAGCAGAGAGGATCAAGACAAATGAAGACATATATTGTTCGATGGAAACAAGTTTCATACTCATCGCGTGGAGCGTACACCTATTGAAATGATAAATGAATTAAATCCCCAAACTAAAATCAATGAAACATCATTCAAATTACTTGGCACAAGAAATCTAGTTGTTTTTCACATTCGGCACACTTCAATCTGTCATTCGATGGAATGGATTCGATGTCTAACCAAGCGGGTCGACCTCCAACTTTGCTGGGAAAAAATGTATTCGTCAACAGCCATGGTTCACATTTTTCCAAAAATCCCAAATCCACACAATCTTTACTCATTTTTTTTTCGTCCCGGAGAAAATCCAAATCAACAATTTGAACACTGTCCGTTCGTCCACTCACGTGCTTGTTCTCGCTACACAAATACGATGACAAATACATGAAGCGCCATCTATTTGTGGGTCAAGTGAATATGTTTGCATCTGTCAATCGTGCACTCGACATTTGGGTTCAATATCAATTTGACAATTCTCAACTCATCCGAAAAAAAATTAGAATACATTTTGTATTGTTTAAGCAGTAAAATAGAAGAAAAATCACAAAATCATGAAAACCAGCACGGACTTGGACAAGTATATAAAACTAATTGGATGATTTTTTTAAATTGATTATTTACTGAGAAAAATGTGTTTCATTTGATATTTCTAGTGCGATAGCAGCTGATTTGAGCGAAGGTTTAGTTGCCATTTCGATCGAAGATTCGGAGAGCAATGCCAATAATGCATCGGCTACTGAGGACGAGTCGAAGAAAGAAGAGCCACTGTTACCGATAAAAATGTGCTATGAATGGAAAGACATTACACAAGAATTCTTTGAAGCAGTCAAAGGTAATGCAATTGTTCACGTTGAAATTGTTATCGACCTAGAACCCATGGTTCTATCATGGAAATCTGTGATTGATTTTTCTCTGAACAGAACTACAACTTGGCGAATTGGTGCATCATCAGAAGTTGTTTGGTTTATTCGAAGCCATGTCAGCTATTGAAATGATGGATCCGAAAATGGACGCGGGCATGTGTTGCAATAAAAATCCAGGCGGTCCGCTTACGTTCGAAACAGCCATCGCAGTAAGTAGAATTCAATGGTTAATTCAATCATTTGGTGAAAACTCGGTGGAAAATTGACTCGGTGATACTGGTATAATTCGGTGAAGAATATTCTTTTGACCAATGATCAATTGTCGAAATTCTTCACATCGTTAAACCATTTAAGGCTCAAAACGCTAGAATTTTCTTTCATTTTTTCACAATTTCCGTCCTTTCCTTCTCTCTCTCTCTCTATCAGAATAACAAAATGAAATTGGGTTCATTCGAAACAAGCGAATTGCTTGGAATTATGGATGGTATCTATGCTTGTCTAGTCTCATGGTTGGATGGACATTCATTGGCTCAAACAATGTTCACCTGCTTGTACCTACATCAGCCGAATAGCATTGAAGACAAAACGCTGCGGGCATTTTGCTGTGCAATGCATAAATTAACACAAATCGTGCGGAAATTTGTGCTACAGTGAGTTTTATTTTTTTACACTCGAATTGAGATGGGTTTATCGATTCTATTTTTCGGTGCATTATGTATAGAGGGAATAGGTTCCAATTTCATTCCAAAAATTAAATAATCGTTTTTTCTAAATTATTTACATTTTTTTTTAAATTGATAGTGCCAAAGTGTTTGAAGAAGAAGATTTTGATCCAAGGGACTATGGCTATGTCTTAACGCCAGACATTGCCAATACTAAAGCATGCTTCATGTTAAAAGAAGCCGAAGATGAGATAACCAAACAGCTAAAAGCTAATCCGGATAATGCGGAAGGAGCCGAAGTAAGACAATTGATACATTTGATATGGCAAATCAATTTTATCCAATAGATTAGATTTGTTTAGTAATTTAATAGTTTCAAAAATGTGTTTTCTGTAAGACATAAAGTGTAAAACCCCTAAACTTTTGGCCAATGTCTGGTTTTTCTTTTCAAAAACTAATTCTATATTATATAATTTCCATCGATGATTATATGTGTAGAAAAAAAAATGCTGAACAAAATTGGCCAAAAGCAAACAAATTGCAAGTTCAGGTGGGATCACCGTAAAGCATAGGTGTATCTCGTATAAATTTGCGAACAATTCCATACTCACTGTGTTTTATTAACAATTAGAATAGAAAAAAATGTTTATATTTTGAAATTCTGTCAAGTTCGTCTCAATTGAAAACTGTTTTATCATTTTAAAACTTAAATTCATTTCGTTTGTATTTTCTTTTCAAAAATCGCATCGTTTCAGGCGTCACAAGCAATAATTGGTAGACTAAAGTTCTTGAGACTGTTTTTGCAAGCGTTGTCAGCGTTAGCGCCGAGCAAAAGTGTATCGCCCAATGAACAAGAGATGAATGAAATTGTTCGCCTACTAAATGGTGCTGCTGATCTCATTCCGTTGATAAAACGAACAATTAGCTTAGGTACCCAAGCAGATCCAAATGGTGAGTTCATGCTTCATTTTGCTTTTTGTTCATGAATTTCAATTGAACATTATCAAAAATAAAATCAATCCAATTTTAAAATAGACGATGCACCCAATCCCATGGGTTTCTCACCGACTGTCAATCAGCGAATCTTGCCACCCACCTTTCCTCGTTACACCAAAATCAAAGAGAGAGATTTTAGCATATCATTTCTTGAAGAATTGGTGCATCGCACAAAGCAAGCCTGTAAAATTGTTCATTGTGTCAATTACCATAGCGCATTGGTACGTTTCGATTAACATTAAAATTCTATCTGAAAATTGCCTAGAGACACAAAAAAACTAACAATACCTCCCAACTCCCCACATTTATTCCACAGAATTTCTTCATTGAGTTTAGTAAAAAATCGGGACCATGTTTATTATCACGTAGTATTCTACAGTGTTTGTATTTCCCACAACCGAATATGATTTTCGGTGTGACACCGGTCACAGATATGCTCCGCGATTCAGTGAAACTATTTTGTGCGCCGACCGTTCTGACGCTTCGGAATAATTTCACATCAAGTGCACCGGTAAGTCAGATTGCCAACAATATTGGCATTTAACACACTTTTCGGTTTAGTTCGTAACAACAATTTTTGAAGAAAATTCAAGAATAATTCCGAAACAATAATATTCCGAGTTTTCATGAAACATATTTAGTTGAACTCATCACAACGAAGCCAATTTAACTGCATATTTTCGCTTCCACAGGTGAAATTCTGCATTGAAACCTTTTTGAAATACTGTATGAACATGTATTCGTTTGTGATGTTCATTCAAATATGCGGTTACAATCGTGCTCGGCAGCGTGACAAATTGGCCAGACTCTTGGACGATTTTGCCAGTTTACAGGATGAGGCGGAACGGGTCGATACCTATTTGTATGAATTGAATCCGGATGAAGCCGATCGTCGTCCATATTTCAGCACATGGGTGTTGTACCACTGTCTGCGCGCCATGGCAATGTATTTGCTGTCCGGGCTTGAGCTGGAGCTCTATAGCGTGCATGAATACATGTATATTTATTGGTATTTATCGGATTATCTCTACAATTGGCTCATAACCACATTGACCAGAGCCGAATGCTTGGCGGATCAAATGCAAAAGCCATCAACCAAATCGAAAAAACCAAAAGCCAAAAAGAAATCCATGAAACTCTACTGTCGCGAGGTTATGTTTAGCCAGGCATTGAAGAACATGTTCTCCGGTTACTATAATGTAAGTGATTTAATTATGACCCATTTATCATCGTCGCAATTGATTTTGTTTTGCTATTATGTCCACAGGCGTTGGCTGGTTTTACCAGAGATGATCGAATTCCTCAACCGCTGTCCACATTCGACAACGAACGCGTTCGATTTGACCATCGTTTCGCGCCGTTTTTCGGACTTACAACACCACCACCCGTATCCTACAATCAATTCCGAGAATATCGCAGCTACACGCTGAACCGATCCTCAATGAATTTGTATCAAGATGCCAGCAACTATTTTCACAGGGCTCGCACCCTTTTGGAAGTGATTCCAAATGCTGATGCTGAGGTTTGTCAACAAACCACACGCCATGTTCAATTGAATGGTTTTTTTTTCTGTTTATTGGATTCAAAATTTATTCTATTTAGAATTGAATGAACTAATGTCCATCATTTGTATTTTCGTTTCAGATTGTGGATATTATCAAAATTGCCAAAATCAACTATGTTGTGATGAATCTCCTAGCAAATGGTCACAAAAAAGAATCAAAATGCTCGCCAGAGTTTGATTTTTCAATACACAAATATTTCCCAACTATTAAACAAAACTAGATTGCGAACACAACTATATTTATAACATCTGAATTGATTTCAAATTTTCAAGAAGGCTAATAAAACGAGAAGGAAAAATAACAATGAACTGATGCGTTTGATTTTTATTTTCATTTTCTTACTTTTATACAACATGTTCATGTCGTGCGTATTGGTGTAATCACCCTCAAAAATAAATCTTTGACACGGAATCAATTTCCAGTGTCAACAAGCTGTGCCTGATCTCACTATAGTGAGTTTACCTTAAAAGATGTCCAAAAATTTCGAGCTGGTGTTTTCAACTGGAAATACATTATACTCAAAATGGACATTTTGTTTAGAAAATATGAATAGAAATATTAACACATTCAACAGGGGCCAGCTTTGTATCCAAATATCATTTTCACTATAGAAAATTGAAACAGAAATGTTTCTGGGGACATTCAGGGGAATTATACATATACCGGTCGTTTTCCCTAAATCTTCATTCAATTCTTAAGGAAATTTCAAGAATTTTATTCAATTTGTTGAATTTTGTTTATTGATAGACAATTTAAATTTCATCTTTATTTAATTTGAGTATGCACAAGAAAATGGGAAAAAGTTAATTTTGGTACACGGTTAACTCCCACAGAAAGGATTTGCGTACTGGAAAAAGTGTAATTTGTTAGTATAAATGAATGCTTGACTGTTCATTTGAGTTCAAATCGAACAATAAAAATTAAACAATGAAATGGATTCACATGACACAATCACAATAGAATGCATTCAATCGCTAACATACCTCTTTGCCATTATGAATTCGCTCTTTGTCATTATTAATTCGTCGCCTAACGGTTGCATTCCACGTCTTCATGCCCCAATCGATGCCCAATTCATAGACAAAGAAGCCATCAGAGTACCGTTTACGTACCAAACCATCTTCCACTAACTTATCGACAACGGTTTTCTTCACTGTGTACAGAATCGATGCCGATACACCATCGCTGAGAATATGTTCGAATTTTTTGTTTGCTTTCAACACTCGATTGATTTTCTCCATGTTAAAAATAATATTGAAATAATACGCTTGATTTGATTTTGACGTGACGTGGCCCACTGTATGTTGCCGACCATATTCATCACGCGGAATGGTACCGGTTTCGCACATCATACGATACAAAACATCAGCGTCTATTCTCACTGCCTTTCGCGTGTGATGACAGATTGGGATGACCACCAAATTCTTGATGTTTGGCAACGCAATGACTTGCACGATGTTGT
>NW_022601406.1:1406692-1502463 GCF_009176505.1 Sitodiplosis mosellana | reverse complement strand
CCAATTGCTATCATAGAGAATATCATCCAATCCATTATCCTGGACACCAACCGAAATGTAAATCGTAAATTGAAAGATTATTCGATATTCATGTGATACAACATGACACTATTGAATATGCAATAAAATACGTTACCTCAATATCTTGGCCAGTCTCACATATGAAGTAGAATTGAACCCATGACATCACAGCCATGCCATAGCCTGCCACGAAACCCATCTGAAAGGTAAACGAATTGTTAAAAATATTCGAGTTTTGTCTTTTTAAAGTGGATCGTGAGAGGTGAAATTGAAGCTATGAAAATAGACATTTACAGTATACTGACAAAAAATGGACATCGCAATCGAGTAAGTGAATAGAGCTGGTGTCACTAAGGTTCGCCAGTACAAGAAATCACGAAGGCACGCTACAAAGCTGTAAAAATAGACAGTGTTCGGAATTTAGACATTCTTCGAACTGAAAAGGAATCGATCAAATCTTACTCTTCATAATCGAGCAATTGTTTTGTTATATCCTTGAAGGCGAAGCGAAGCTGCAGCTCGGATACCTCCTTTCTTTCATGCGATTCGATCAGTTCCTTGAGTCGGTTCTTGATCAGCCTCGGCGATACATTTATCACATTTCCAAAAATGAGCATTGCCAATTCCATGCCGCCATAGATGATAAATCCATGAAAATATACAACGAATTGAAGTAACATATTCATTGCGTATTCAATGTTTGGGTCTTCTTCAGCGAACGGCATTTTCACTTCAATTGTCGTTGTTCTAGTTCCTTGCGTGAAATAAACGTAAACAGGCCCACCGACCGCACACGACGATCCAATGTTTAACATTATTACCTCAATACGCAATCTTTTCATACTCATATCCATTTGATCCGAGCAGATTTGATTATGCGCCGTGTGGTCATGGGTGTCATGATAAATGTAACGACCAGCAAATTTTAACAACGAATGATATTTGTCCCGATCTTTTGAGAGCGTCGCCCATACAAATGGAATATACTGGAAGTATGGATACATTAAAAAAAATAGTCCGGAATGTCAATCATATGAGTCAAAACAAAATCAAGTTTTCCTTATTTTCTTTCATTTATCTCACTTTTTATTCTTCTTCCGAAAATATGCTGCTATTATCGCTTTTTTCGTATATTCCGCCGTTATTCTAGCATTGGACTGTACATTGTACATTGTACAGACAGTGCATGGAAGATGGTGAGTTTTATTTTAAATATTTTTCGTTGAACGGTGAAAATAAGGTAATTACTTTTTGATCCATATTAATACAGGGTGGCGCACTCGAAGTGTGACTGAAACAACAGACTATAACTTTTTTGTTTTTTTTTGTGAGATTTTTCATTGCTCTCTTTAGAGCTGGTTCTAAGATTTTAATTTCAGTTCTACTGGATCGAGTTATGACTTCAAGACTGCGATTCAACGGTGGGTGTTTGGAATTCATTCTCATTCTGGCTATAGTTTTCACATTAAGATAACCTATGTTTGGTATTTTTGTGAGCCAACAGTGCCTTGTAATATACTTTAGAAATAAAAGTCCTTGGAACGCCGTTTTTTTTTCACCGAAGCATGGTTTTCTTTCGAAATGGGTTCAATTTTAGTGTTTTATGGAATCTTTTGGAACAACTATTGCCAGGTTTATATTTTTAGAGCTCCAATCTTCGTCCCAGTACCAATGACAATAAATGACTCCCTTATTTTGGAATCAGAATGGAGAAAGTGGCGAGAAAATCCAATAATTTGGGATTGTCACAGTTCTGACCTTCAAAAGGAGTTGTGCATGGGTGATAGTGGTCCAATAATGACTGGAGTTCTTTTATAATACTCTACGAACTAGAATCTAATCAGTTTTGTGGTTTGTGGTTGCACTAGCTGTATAAGCTTTCTTCCCGAAGTTTAATTTTTTCTTTCAAAACTACAACTTCCATGCAAACACGTTTAAATAAATAGTCGATGATGGCATAACTCAACCCGTTGGAACTGCAATTGAAATCTGGAAGCTGGTTCTAAGATTTTAATTATTTTCCAACATTTCTTGTCTTTAGAACAATGAAAAATCTCACAAAAAAAAAAACAAAAAAGTTATAGTCTTCTGTTTCAGTTACACTTCGAGTGCGCCACCCTGTATATTAATTAAGGAACAAATGTTTTTCGTCTAAAGATTTGATAAAAACACACACAAGCAATTCGCGCGAGAAACTGGGGAATATTTGCTCCTATACGGAATAAACATAGAACACTCTGTATTGGAGTAAACATGTGTGCGTTCACTCCAGTTCAGAGCGGTTGTTAAACTTACTAACACATGCGCAAGCTTGGTAGTCACTCAGTAGGGGAAAAAGACATATATATTAATTCCACAGCACGCTGGTTTGCACCAAACTGGAATAAACGTATTGACATTACTCCACTACTGAGTCAATAGCAAGCTTGCGCCAAGCACCGGTTCGGACATAGAAATATGCAAAATAAATATGCAAAGCATAGACGCGTGCGGACGACCGTGCGACGAACGTATCAACGGGCGATCGTGCATTGCGAGACGCACGCATAAGTGTGTGTATGAATACAGTACACAGCAAACAACGATGGCTCTGTTGATACGTTCGTCGCACGTTCGTCCGTACGAGTCTATGCTTTGCATCACTTTGCATATTTATACAGTACTAGCGGCCTCGCCTCGCTTCGCTCGGCTTCGGCGCTAGGTCGCTTCGCGACTCCCCGAAATTGAATGTTAGTCTGTATCATTTTGTATGTTCAATACTTGTTTTTTCAAAGCAAAGACGATTTTCTGGGAAAGTTGCTCCTTTTTCTGGAGTTGATTTTACACGCATTTTTTTCATATATGAATTGGTGTTGAGTCGTGTTAACATGACCATGATGGACCGAGATGGTGTCCATGTTCATCTCTGTTCCAAAACCTTTCATATGACACCCATATTGACTATTCACGGTGTTAAGTCGTGTTAACATGACCATGATGGACCGAAATGGTGTCCCTGTCCATGTTCATCTCTGTTCCAAAACCAATATTTCATTGCCATCAATCCACATTAATGTACGTTGTATCGAAAAACAATTAAAAAAATTGTTTCTTCAAACTTTTGAAAATTTAATTCGAAAATCAAAACTGATATGTGAATCTGCTATTTAAGCCGCAAGAATTCTAAAGACATATTCACCATTAAAACCAAGAATTAAAAAATCATGAAAATAAAAAAAAATAGAACACACGCACAATGAGTTTTATATATATAGATAAAACATCTAGGTAAACATATTTCTATGTCTGAACCGGTGCTTGGCTTGCGCATGTGTTAGTAAGTTTGACAACCGCTCTGAACTGGAGTGAACGCACACACGTTTACTCCAATACAGAGTGTTCTATGTTTATTCCGCAAATATTCCCCAGAAAATCGAATTGAATAATTCGTCTAAAAAAATTACGAAAATCGTCTAAAAAATGCACATATTTTTGTGTGTGGAAAAATCATCGAAGATAATAACGAAATCGTTAAGAAGAATTTGAAAATCGTCTGAAGAAATGAAAAAAATCGTAGAGAAATTGCAAAATTAATCTAAATCGTCTACTCTTAGATTACAAACAAGCTCGTCGGGCAGGACAATCCGATATCTTGCTGCCTTTGCTAAATCAAACTGATTCAAGCTGGCTTTTCAGAACAAGAAAAAGGCAAACCAAATGTATAGAGAACTCGACTGATAATGACAGTATGTAAAGTTCTCAACTATTTTTTTTTGAACACCGCTTTTTAAATTGAATTAGTTTCACCGTATCGTCTCGTGACTTAAATTTTTCCATTTTTTTATTCAAAATTAATTGTATTTAATTTAGACGTTTTTCTAATAATTTTAGATGGTTTCCTAATGAGCCTATTTATTAATATATATAATGATAAAAATGTATCATTTTTTCCCATTAAACTCACGCAACAAACGATTCCAAAGAGGCAAGTGGATGGAAGGAACTTTTTCATCTCCCCTTGCATATTGTAATAATATGCAGTATACATAACAAGCACGCCATAAGTGCCACCAACCGCAAATGAGCAGTATGAGTACCAGTGAATTGTCTGATCTTCTTCATACAATGGTATGCCGATTAGGTTGAATAATATTTTTCCAAAGCTATAGAGGTAACACCATTTCTGATTTGGAGTTTTTTTACTCCAATCAGTTCTGATGGTTAGGAGGCTTCTAAGAAATTCGAACGCCGAAAGTAGTTTCAATTTCTCACTCAAAACCATTTCTTCAAATATGGATGGAGAAACAAATCAGGAAAAATAGCTGGATTTATTGAAACGCAGGAACGGTGGTGTTCAAGTAGCTAATTTTCACTATTGATTGAATATCACATTCAGAAATCTTTGCAATTTAAATCTTGAGTTTTCACAAGGTTTAATTTTTATCACACGAAATTATTGTTTCAATACGAATTTTAATTATTTTGGGTAAATATTCTTTCAAATTTTTATTATTATTTCCGTTTAAATTGTCTATTTTGACCAAGTTATTTCCAATGTTTATGCTTTGTTCTTCAGCAAATCTGCAAGCATTTACGATTGCATTCCAATGAATACTAAACTTGTATCCATTTGTGCCGTTTTATTTGAAACTCATCACCATAATATCTTATGTATAAAACCGACCATGTCAATTATAAAGCCATATGATCGAATAAGTCTGGAATATGTTAACCCTTTGATGCACAATTTTTTGTTTTTGAATCATTTTGATATATGTTTTGTGCCACAATAAATAGAGAAAGACCTCATACTTAGATTTTTGAAAAATTGCGTATTTGTCGAGAAAATCGGAAAAGAGTCAAAAGTGTCAAATCACTATAAAAGCTTGAAAAAATTAAATTTCATAAAACTAATGATGCAGAAAGTTAAATTGATGTGTTTTGGTCCTACGAGTCCTAATTTGACAATTGAAAAGAATGAACAAACCCACAAGATAAGAGGAGGAAAAATGTGGAATTCTGCTATAATTTCGCATTTTTTTTACAGCAGTACATGAACAAAAAAACTTTCCATTTAGCCAGCCGATTGTAGCCTGTAAAGTATAAAATGAAAGCTAGTTCATTTCCCTACATTTGTTTCCAAACAAGAATGTAAAAATATTCAGTGGTTTCATAGCTATAGCGTCTGGCGTATCTGGTTACTTTAGGAACCGAAATGTGATAAAGGGTTAAATTGCATAAGAAAATATCAAACTAAATCAAATTATAGCTGAAAAATCAATAGAAGAAATGATATTGAAAATTTCCCATCGAAATCGGGTGTAAATAAAATAAGTATGATTACATATGTGTCGCTGAGCATAAAAAAGTGAACACAGATCTGATCCAGAAAGAACGAAGCATGAAAAAGTATATTCTAGAATAAACTATGTCTGAAACAGATCTGTGTTCCCATTTTTATGATCAGCGACACATATATGAACGTAACAATTATTCTTGTTTACGCTGTCATTGGTGTGATTGGTGGGTGCATTTGATACATACGCCGATAATGACAATTGATGTAGGCAATGAAATGGTTCACAACTTTCTTCGCGGCATAAGCGATAATCGATTGTCCATGGAAAATGTGTCATCAAATTATGTGAAATTGTGCAAATGTCACATGATTCCGCAGCATTGTGTAGCCATTCCGTTTCAAAGCCACACCACAATTTTGAAATTCGCGTTCAATGAATTCCTCAAATCCATCAAATCAATTAGTGAAAACATTTGATTCATAATTTAGTGGATAATTCTTTTTCACCGAAACCGAATGTTCAGTTTCCCATGTGAAAGCGATACGTCGATGAAATGCATGAACAATGTCCATTGAACATTGTGAAAATGTAGACGTGGCGATGCAAGATGCAAATATTCTACGGTCGAGTAAATAACTTTTCAAGTTGAAGTATGAAAACTCCTGAATGGATGAATGGATGATGCCTGTGCACAAAATATGTTCATGCGGAAAGAGGGAGATAATGTGAGAGAGAATTTTCAAATGTTCAATTTTTTTGCCTTTTTACTGACCAAATTACCAGTTTATATTAATCATGAGCACAATTCTCATCGTCAGAATTTATTTTGATATTTTGGACCAGTTCGGACCAGTTTTTTGGACCAGTTTTAGTGCCAAAGTTCTTCTATTTTCTCACTTATCCCGTGTACCAATTTCCATCGAAATCGGACCACTTTAATTTTTTGTGATTTTTGGCATTTTTGCCCCATAACTCCGTAAACTTCCCAAAGCACCCCTAGATTTTTTTTCAAAATAAGTGTTTTTTTGGGGCAAGCTATCACTTGATAAACTAGAATCACCTTTTTCTGGCAAAAAAGCACGGTACGGGCCTGATTGATTAGCTCCAGTTTGACATTAGTAAATCAAAGCGATTGAATACTTCAATAGACGATTCAAAACCAATCTCATTCTCAACATCAACCACAAAAGTGATGCCAACAACGATTCCGATGTCACAGAAATGTTGGCTTCGATTGCCAACGATAGCAAGAAATGATAAAAAATACCAACATACGATAGCTACAAAATGGCCTCAGACATTCAAGTGCTGACATCCCAATAATTGAGAGATATAGTGCGATAGGAAAAATTGTACGAATCACTGCATATGTTTTTAAAGCGATACCGATATTAATGAATGCCTTGAAGAAGGGCACGAAGAAACTCGAAATCAAAACGAGCGAAATACTTGGATCACTCACACCCAAGCTATTGACTGAAGCGACGAACTATTGGATAAAGTACACGCAACACAAGTACTTTAGTGCCGAATTGGAAGCCTTAAAGCGAGAATATGGCATCAAATCAACAAGCAATTTGTTGCGAGTGAACGCTTTTCTAGATGCGGAAGGGATCATGCGAGCGAAAGGGCTGTTGTGGTTAAGTTGCTATGTAAAATGAAATGTATGTAAAGCCGACTAGGCGCACACCTGCATACGTATTCGTATGCAGTAGTGTGCGCTCGGCGACTAGAGAACGCCAAAATAAATCGTTGCACGCGTATGTCACACATACGCGATGCATACGGTTTGGCACCGCATTATAATTCAAGTTGAATAAACCATTTTAGTCTTTATTTTACATTCCTACACTTCGTGTATTACTAAAATGGCGTTGCGTCAGCTCTGAATCTCATCCTAACCACTTGAGTCAAACAGTGAAATTAAAACATCAAATAATAAAAGGTTGCGCAAAGTGAGGAAAGTGAATAGGGCTCAAAGTGATAGAAGCGATGGTGAAAAAAAACATTCGATAAATTGGAAGCTGGAATCACGGACTTTGAAGTTGGAAATTGATTTAGCCACTGCGGCCATCAATTCAACCTGCTCGTGATAAATATTTTACAAACCAGCAGACATGGAACATCATCCCAAATCGAACACAATGGGCTCAGCAAGATATATCATCGTTGGCCCTGGTATTCACAAAATTAGACGAAAAAAAATTAAGAGAATAATACACGAATACACAAAGACCAAATCGCATCGCAAACTGACAATCAGTAAAAACTAAAACCGAAGCAAAACAACGAGGGAATGCAGCAAATGAGTGAAATTGACACGCGCAAGTTAAACGAACAAAGAACAGCCAATTGTGCAAAATTGAATTTGACACCAAAGCAGCAGCAAATATGCATATGACGTGAATATTGTACAATTTTACAAACGACTGGAGGGAAGTAAAAAAAAACCAAACTCGAGAGCGGCGTAGTGAGAGAACTTACATCAACACAATCCCAGAACGAGCCGCGAGCCGTTAAATTGTGAAATAAATTGAGTAGTTTCATTTATTGAAATACATCAGCGAATCAAACGGGTTGGAGTCCAAGTAAATTCCATTTCCATAACTTCGTACAAAAAACAAAATATTGAATTGAATTGAATTTTGATTCTATAAATGCTGAATGTTCAATAATTTCTTTAACGCTTGCACCTTTTTATGTCATTATTATTTGCATTCATGTTCTTGTATTCCTCTTACTTCGTTCTAAAATTTTGGTCACACACATAAATTAAAAAAAAACATAATAAGTCAGGGTAAAACAAATGAAATAAATCATATCTGAGTGTGAACCTTCAAATTTAGTTTGAATTAAAAATTTTGAATTTGAAAGTTACTAAAAACAAACATTGATTGACGAACTTAAATGTCACATATGATGAAAAACATCCAATTATTCTACCAGCGAAATCAACTTTGACACTGCGGTTGTTAGAGGAAGCTCACAAAGAAATGCTTCACGGTAACATACAATTAATGTTACATTATATCCGAACGAAATATTGGATAATTGGAGCGCGAAAAGCGTCGGCCAATATAGCCAAAGGTTGTGTAGAATATCGAAGATATGCGAATATAGAGCGAACTCAGTTAATGAGTTATTTACCCGAAGTGCGATTGTCAAATTCTAGACCATTCACCAACTGTGGTGTTGATTACTTTGGGCCAATTCAAGTGCAGCGATATGAAGAACGATGCAAATCGATTGACACAGGCTATGGAGCTGTGTTTGTGTGTTTATCAACGAAAATGGTTCATATTGGGTGTGTTTCAAATCTCACAACCGAACGATTCATATGAGCACTAGCGAGATTATCATCGATTTATCAAATGCCGAAGAAAATGGAAAGCGATAATGGAAAAACATTTATTGGAGCGAAAAATGAATTGTGCAATGTTGTTGAAAACTTGGAAATCTGACGAAATAAGCGATTGGTTGAATGGCAAAGGAGTCCAATGGAAATTCATAACACCAAGGGCACTTCATCACGGGGGAATGTGGGAGTCGGCCGTAAAATTAGCGAAATATTATATGAAGCGACTGTTGTGCGATCAAATTCTCACGTTCGAGCGATATCAAACATTGTTTGCAAAAATCACAGCAGTCTTGAACAGCCGTCCACTTGTACCATTGTCAGTCGAACCGAGCGATTTAAATTATTTAACACCGGCTCACGCGGTCACTGGAGAAAGAACGATCCAACCATTATCAATGGACTTGAGCGATATACCAATGAATCGTGTCAAACAACAATGAATTCTCGACAAAATCCAACAAGATTTTTGGAATGTTTGGCGAACGGAATACGTCAGCACTCTACAAACGCGATATAAATGGAATAAAGCCGAATCAAATCTCAAAGTGGGCGATTTGGTAATTCTAAAGTTGGACAATTCACCACCTGGAGTGTGGCCAGTAGCGCGAATAATCGAAACATATCCTGGATCTGATGGTTTAGTGCGAACAGTTAAGATGAAAACCACATCGAGCGAATTGATGCGACCAATAACAAAATTGGTGCGATTACATCCAGAAGAAGCGAATGATACGAACACAGTGAACGATCCGAAAATACATCTTACCTACCTCGATTATACAGTCTACGAATGATGCGATTATACAGTCTACAACCGAATAAAGGATGAATGGAATTATATGAAATTAGTATTAAATGAATTGTAATTTATTCCGATTGAATTTATTGTATCTATTTATGTTTCCTTCACTCCGTTCATGGGGCGGGAGCAGCGTTTGTTTAAGATATCTATTTTAGATAAGATATTAAGATAAGATAGATAGTATCTATTATCTTATCTAGATAATTTTTCAAAAATGTTGAAAATCTCATCTATTATCTCTGATGATATTTAGTCATTCGACTATTCAGAACAATGTCAATTCAGGATTGGTGAAATTGTTGGAGCGTTGGATCATTGGTTGAACTGATTTGGATTTGTCCATCAATATTATCCATCGATTTTCATTCACCATTCACCATTCATAACTATTTACCAATTCATTTTCAAACATATTTTTTTCTATTCAATTTATCAAACGTTTATTAAGTTTTTGCTATAGCTAAGCTCCATTCGAAACCGTGACAAAAACCAGATGTATGTCAAATTTTAGCTAGAATAAAATGAAAAAAAGGCCAACAAAACACTTTGACCTGTCTACTTTGTATGAAAATTGTCAAGATTTGGTAATAGCTATTGGGTTTTATAAAACCAGAAGTGGCAAAATGGATGCTTTGTAGCGCTGCACTTGGTCAAATCCGTCTGGTTGTGACTTTGATTTCAATCCGCAATGCAAACTCTTGACGAAATGTATCGAAGAGCTGATCCACGAATGAATGAAATTTGTCAACAGAATTTAGGAATTTATTTCCTTTTCCATCCTTACTGGCCATGTCTGAGGTAGGTATTCTTAATCGGACGGTGATAAAACTAAACTTTAAAATCATGAACGTAATTTTTCCTTATCATATTCTTCTGGTTTTTTTTTATTCTTTTTTTGCTTCAAACGCTGAAATAACATAGTAACATTTTTAAAAAGGTCTTCTTGTGTGCTTCCGCTGGGTAGTTTTTCATCTGATAACCAATAATCGATAAAGAAGTTGCTCATATTCATTCTTTCTCATTTCATATTCTTTTGAATAACTTAATCTATACTCTTTAAAAAGATTCTATTTTTCTGGTGAAAAATTGGCAACATTCTAAATTGAATATTAAAACCAATTTTTGTTTCTGATGATTTTATTTTTTGTTGCTTCTTTTTCTTGTGTGCACTTTTGCTGGCTACAATTTCTATTTGTATTGCCATTTATTTCAATTTTATTTGATTCAATCAACAATTTTCACTAACAATGGCTTCGAATCAGCCTGAAATGTGTTTATGGACTTGTTGGGCTGTAGGTATTTGTTGGGCTGGTCGGTGTGTATGGTGTATTTTGAGACATTGCCGATGGACTATAGCCAGTACTGCTAGAACCTGGAATAATAGACAACATTTTGCATTTAGTATTTACTCTATTTGGAAAAATATAGACAAGAACATTGATCGTGGTCGATCAGTGATTGTATGAATCTCAATCGGAAAAACGTTTAATTGAACCATTTTTTGCGATTGAAACACCAGTTGCGATTCATAACTAATGATAAATGTAAGGGAAAAATCATGTAAAAAAATTTACCTGGAGTATTTGTAGCTGGAGAGAAGTAATTTGGACTAGTTGGTGAGTAATTCGGCGAAGTTGGGCTGTAATTGAAAATGAATTCGGTTAGAAAAACATGGTCAGTAGATCGTCGAATGATATGGCTATGATTTCAATGCGAAGAGGTCATTTTTAGCTCTTACCTATAGTTTGGACTGGATGGAGAATACCGCGGCGATGATGGGCTGTAGTTAGAAGGACTGGCAGGCGAATAAGTTGGTGAAGCTGGACTATAACCTACAAATTAAACAAAAAATTGTTAGAACATTTACTAAGAAATTAATATTACATTTTAAAATATCCTTAATGAATGATGAATCTTATCAAAATTAATGATGAAACACATTAGAAGATTCTCATAAAAACTGTCATCAAAATATTGTTTCAATCGAAATATAGATTTGAGTCAAATTTCATGTGACAAACCAAAATATTTCAGCTTTGTGCTCAAATAAGAAACCTCCATTTCGTTTCTTCTTCACACAGAACATTTTAATCAATGAAAACCCTATTTTGATTAAAAAATGTACTAAAACCGTTGTGAGCATATCAATTGATCTGTATTTACCTGGAGATGATGGAAGATAGTTGGGTGAAGCAGGCACATACGATGGTGTTGCAGGCGTATAATTGGGACTTGTTGGCGAATATGACAATGTGTTTTGTGACATTGCTGATGGGCTGTAGCCAGTGCTGCCAGATCCTGTAAAATTGATTTAAAATAATCATTAGTTTAGGTTCTGACATTCGTCTCGATCGATTCGAATGTAGACGATTTTCTATCATAGCGATTGTTTAGAGCGAGTGTCGTCATTTACCTGGAGTGTTTGTTGCAGGTGAAAAGTAGTTCGGTGACGTCGGCGAATAGTTTGGTGACGTCGGGCTGTAGCTTGGACTCGATGGCGAGTAGCTTGGCGACGAGGGACTGTAAAATTGCGAATGGCATTGTGTTAATTTTGGAGAAATAAATCAATAGAATCAATTGGATAAACCAATGAGTTAAAATAAACGATTTCAAAATAAATTTGAGTGTATTTTACCTGTATGATGGAGATGAAGGGCTGTATGAAGGGCTCGTCGGAGAATAACGTGGAGACGTTGGACTGAAATAAGTAAATTAAAGATTTGTTATTATTTTCAAAGGTATTACGAAGTTTTGTATGAATATATGACAACGAATTTTCTTCCAAAAAAACATTTTTCATAAAAAGAAAGATTCAAAAGAATCGTTACCTGTAGCTCGGCGATGTGGGACTGTACGATGGCGATGTCGGTGTCTAAAGAATAAAAATGAAAATGAAAATGAAAATTGAATATCGGTTTTTGTATGAATTTTGCCATGAAACTTACGTATTGTTGCGGTGATAGCGGTGAGTATGAGCTTTGTTGATTGAATGATGGGCTCATCGAAGGATGTGAGCTGACCGAGTACGAATTCATGGAAGCTGGTGAATATGTTGGGCTCACTGGCGAATAGTGGTGTGGTGAAGCCGGATTTGGGCTTGTCAACGAATAACTTGGACTGGCCGAACCATATGCCGGTGATGTTGGTGAATAGTTCGGGCTGTTTGGTGAATAATTCGATATCGATCCAGGCGATTGATAGTTTGGACTCGATGGCGAATAAGCTGGCGATGCACTTGGTGAATTGTATCCGTATGGTGACATAGCTGGATTGCTTGGGGAGCCGGGCGATCCGATATGTGATGGTGACCATCCAGGCGACAGGCCAGATGCATCTGATGCACCAGACGGTGAAAAACTTGGACCACCAGGAGTCATACCACTTGCTGTAAGATGCAAACAAGATGCGATTTAGTTGAGTCTCATTTTAATCGAAATTTTGAAAGGCGATCTTATTGAAAGCACAAGGCCAATGAATTCAGAAGAATTAAGAAGAATTATCAAATGAAAAGAGTTTGAAAACCTACTTGGTCCCATCGGCGATGCTTCCGGATGTGATGGTGTTTGTGTGAGCCATGGTGTTCTTCCCGGGCTTAAAGTCGATGGCGTAGCTGCGCCAAAGAACATGCCAGTAGCGCCGAATGGTCCAGGTCCCATGGTGCTTTGAATTTCAATACCAAACTTGCACTTTTCGGCATCCAAGAGTAAATCGAAACATCCGGTGCCCATTTTTGGCAATTGTCCCATGATAATATTTTCCGACACACCTCTCATTGGATCGTTTTCAGCGTGTGACGCGGCATCCATGAGCACATCAACCGTTTCTTCGAATGAGCATCTCATCAGTGCACCAGTATCTTGTCGATTGATACCGTGACGTGTGATGGCCATCAAATGGCCCTTAGCCGTCATCACATCGCACAACAAGGCTAAATGCCGATAGTTGACGTACAATCCGTAGAATTGCAACACGGCATTCATTTCTTTTTCAACGGATTTTCGCACCGCTTCGATTCCAAGCACTTGGAAAATCTCACAAATATCGTTACTGTACGTACGAACCGGATCCACATCACGTTCGCTCAATACTTTCATCATTGAAGTACCGTCCGTTTCCAATAGCCATTCGCCAATGGCCTTGAATTCACCGGTTTCAGTGATTGAAATCCGTTTCTTACTGTCTGTTTGTGGCAAATGCATGTACACTTTGCTAATGGCTTCGATACCTTGCAGTGTCATATCGGACAACATGTTCGCTTCAATGCAACGCAAGAACATATCGTCTTCCATTTTATCAACGGTGTCCTCTTCATTGTCTTGGAATTTACTGTCTTCACTGTTCATGATACGAATACGTAGTACCAATTTGTCAGCGTTATCATCATTGAAGATACAATTCAAATCCTCACCAAAACCGGCATTAATCTTCTCCGCAATCTGTTCCATGGTCAATTTCTTATCAGTCATACGTTTGCGATCCAATTCAATACGCAACAGCCATGGTGAAATTCGTGTTGGATCGAAATCCGGCATTTCATAGTAAACGTTAACGAATTCTTGATCTTCGGCGATAACAGTTCGTTGTGGATCGGGATCATAGTAGATGGCCGTGTTTGCGGTGACCTTACGCAAAGTGGTGTGTTCCAAGCGACACAGTACATTTTTGGCTTTTTCAGCATCACGTGCAGCACCGCCGGTCAAGAAAACGGTCAACGATGGAGCTTTCGGTTTCTTTGAAATGTTGATAATTTCCTTTAAACGAGGCACACCCAGTGTTACGTTCTTCGATGACACACCAGCAAAATGGAAAGTGTTCAGTGTCATCTGAGTGGCCGGTTCACCGAGTGACTGAGCGGCCAAAGCGCCAACCATTTCACCTGGGTTGGCTTGAGCCTGTTGGAAACGTGATTCAATTTCACCCACCAACCATTCAAACGCTTCGCTGGTCAAACGATGATCTTCGGCCACATATTTGGTGCACAGCGTTGAACGCACCAAACACTGGAACAGCAATGTTGCATTTTCATTGGCTTGCTTCGAAATTCGATCGTTACCCGCTACAATTACACATTTTTGTAGCAATTCTTTGACACCATTGATCACTTTGATTGGACTCAAATCGGTTGGCACACGTTTGTTAATGTGGAAAATCTTCTGTACATTCCAAATCATACGCTGTAAATTGCATGGCAATACGACTTTTGATTCACCACTTGGGAAAATCTGACGCAATGCCTCACGATCACGGCACAATTGATCCCATTCACCTTCCAGCTCTTGGATTACGAAACCCGATTCCGTCAATTCTTTTACAACATCCTCATTGAAAATGCGTCGCAAGTAACGTTCATTGGACATATCGAATTTGAAACGTTTCTCAAATGTTTTGTGCGACAATTTAATCGTCGGCAAACTTTGGAATTCGACCGTTTCACCGCACAGACCATCCTCACCGTACCGCAATTGAATCAATTGTCCAACCGAATTACGAACGGTTCCATCGTAGTTTACCATCACCGACTCCATAGCTTTGATCAAACGACGTTGGATATAACCAGTTTCGGCGGTTTTTACAGCAGTATCGATAAGACCTTCACGACCTCCCATAGCGTGGAAATAGAATTCAGACGGTGTCAAACCGGCCAGATATGAATTTTCAACGAAACCTCTTGAATCCGGACCGTAATCGTCTTTAATGAAATGTGGCAACGTTCGCTTACGGAACCCGAACGGAATACGTTTACCTTCAACGTTTTGTTGACCTACACAAGCAATAACCTATTGGAATTGGATTGAATGACAATTGAATCCATTATTAATTTTGTTTTGGGATTGTTTGTCATCGGTCAAATAAAAACTTTCAATAATCAATAGAAAAATGTCCATAATCTAAATAAAAATGGTTCACAAAACTCACTTGAGAAATGTTGATGTTGGAACCTTTTGAACCCGAAACGACCATAGCCTTTAGATTATTGTATTCAGTCAATGATTTCTTCGCAGAGCCACCAGTTTTATCACGAGCATCGTTCAAAATACGATTTACTTGATTTTCGAAAGTCTGACGCAACGTATTACCGGGTGTGGGTTCCAATTCCATGTTGTGAGCCTTTTGAATAACGCCAATGACATCTTCTTTGGCTTTCCTAATGGACTGTTGAATTTCGTGATATGTCTGCGGATCAGCAATTGTGTCACCAATACCCATACTGTGACCTTCCAACAGCAACCAATTGTTAACCGTTGTCTGAATATTACCGTAGAATCGACCGGCTATCTCGTGGCCCAATTCAAGGAACACAATGTGCAACAGTGAACCAGCCGATGTTCCCAGTGTTTTCTTACATAAAATGCCCATAATCAATTCACTGTGTTCGACCATGACCTTTGTGTCACCGGGCGAGATCCATTTGTATGGCCCGTCATCCTCTTCGTCTGGATGTGTTGAATGGGTTCGAATCAGGTTCACATTGCCGGGAATAATGAGGGTGAACAATTGCTTTCCGGTCCATAGTGGCTTTGGTTTTAAAATACATGGTTGTGGCATTTTACCGTCCCAAGTTGGCAAAAACATGAGCAAATTCATCATTTGCTCCTTCTCAATGAAAACATCACGTTTGGTCATTTTTCGTACTGCGGTCAATGTATCTTGCACAATACCCATAACCGGTTTGTTTGCTTGCGGTGTGATAATTTGGCGCGGTGTTATGTGAATATTTTCCACTTCGGCACGCGTTTCCATCGATTGTGGCACGTGCAAGTTCATTTCGTCACCGTCGAAATCGGCATTGTAAGGCGATGTACAACTGAGGTTCATTCTGAAATTGGCATCGCAATAAAGAAATTAGAATCGTTTCTTTGTTGTTTTTTTTTTCTTGTTTGCACTTTAAATTGAAATGATAACGAAAATGAATGCTTACCGAAAGGTTGACCAAGGCAACACTTTGACTCTGTGACCCATCATACTCATCTTGTGCAGCGTTGGTTGTCGATTGAAAATGACCAAATCATCGTCGCGCAAATGTCGTTCAACTTTGTAGCCCCATTGCAAATGCAAATCACTGGGTTTCGGATGGAATCTTAAATCGATACGTTCACCATTGTCACGAACGATATATTTGGCGCCGGGATATTGTGAATGTCCACGCTTAACCAGCTCTTGCATGCGATCGATGTTGAATGGTGTGACGAGTTCGGGGAACGTTAAATTTTGTGCAATCGAACGTGGAACGCCGACTTGATCGATACGCAAATTTGGATCAGGTGTGATGACCGTACGTGCGGAGAAATCGACACGTTTTCCCATCAAATTACCACGAATACGACCTTCTTTACCTTTGAGCCGAGCCTTGACCGCTTTTAATGGTTTGCCGGATTTTTGTGTTGCACGCGGCATACCGGGCATATCATTGTCTGTGAATGTGGCCACATGAAATTGTAGCATTTTAATATTTTCGGCGATAACATGGGCGGCCGCACCAATCGCTTCGTTCTTTTTCAGTTCATTGTTTGCTTTGATAATGTCGGCCAGTTTGTGCGTTAAATCGTCTTGATTTTTAGCCGAACCGAACATAACAACGGCTGGTCGTACCGACAACGGTGGCACCGGCATCACGGTGACAATCATCCAATCGGGCCGCGCATATTTCGGATCCATACCAAGTATGTAACATTCTTCGTCGGTGATATGCTTGAAAATTTCCCACACCCGTTCGGCTGTCACCACAATCTTTTTCTCCTGTGAATTTTCATTGACATTTTTCCATTCGGCGGTTAATTCCAATCCGCTTCGTTTAATTGACGGTTGATAATGACCGCAACCGCCATGACCTTGTTTCTTTGTTGGATCAGCTTGGGCAGCGTCTTTTGCCAAATCCATATCTTCACCACCCTCACAAATCTTTTTACCTTTACACAAATCATACACATATGTCAAACGTTTACGTGGTTGTCCTTTTGTTTTCATAACAACTTCTTTGATTTTCGGATTCGTTGAGCTAACCAGCATTTTCGAACAGTAGAAGCACACGCAGCGCAGAATTTTCATGGTTTTTGTCAAGAAGCCGACGTGGTAAACGGGTTTGCATAATTCAATGTGACCAAAGTGGCCGGGACATTCAGTCATATTGCCGGCACAAGTTTGACATCGGGATGTACGTTCGATCACACCTTGACGCGGATCCATTAAACCGCCAAGCTTTGGTCGACCACCTTCCATCGTCTCGGGATACTGAATTCCACCTTCCGTAACTGACATACGACGCTAAAATACAAATGATGTAAAGCAAATAGTTTTTTTTCTTTCTTTTCAAACTAAGCCATAAGAGAACCATGTAAAAAATGAAGAAAATTGCCACAACCAAAGAGTTTTCCCATTTCTATGTCCATAAAAACCAAAACATTTTGATTTCGCAATATTATGAAATTCCTTTTTGTACTTACGATTTCATCGGGTGATAGAATACCGAATTGCACACGCTTCACCGTGCGCAACGTTGCCTTGGAGTCACTCATAGCCATTTTGGTACGATATTTTTTTGTGAATTAATTTGTCTCGGTCCTCAACAACAATAACAACAACAACAAAAAAATAAAAAAATAAACGCACAAAAAATGAGAATCACGCGGATGGTCTTTGCCGCCACTCACAATGACACACTGTGTAACTGTTTTTCTCGTTTTTTACTTTTGTTCGATTCGCCTGTTTTGTGTGAAAATCAAAATTGACAGAAGATACACTGAATGTATGCAGTTTTTTTTTGTACTGCCACTTAAACTACTACTGAGATGAGAGATGGTCAGTTCCTCTATCGTTTTCCACCTGCAAATTTGTCGAGGAAAAAATATGCCATTGAACCAATGTTTATGTTTTTCGCATTGTGCTCGTCAAATACCTTCGATTAAATCCAATTTGTGTTGAAAATAGCGGCAAAATTATGAAAAATTCACAAAAATTATCGAGACAAGAATTCTAAAGCGTCACTGTTTCGACACATTGTATGAATCGAATAGCCGTCGGTTTTTCGATGTCAAGTTGGCATCACTTGCATGGCCCGACTGAGATATAGATTTGAACATTGTGTTGACACTTCAAATGGAATCAAGCAACGCCATCTATCGTCACATTTTGAATGGTGGATAAATGATTTCTTTAAATGTTTTTACTCGTGAATTTCATGAGAATTCGTTTAAAATACGAAAACAAAAGAACAAAAATCGATTGAATTTATGGGTAATTTTTTAGAATGATTGAACTTAATTGGAAACTGAATTTAATTGTGAAATAAATTTTATTCGTAACCGAAATTAAATTCTTTGAACGCATTTCGGTTTTTTCGTCTTCAAAAGCTAAAAGCCTTAATAAAAGGTATAAATTAAAATACTGAAGGCAGTCATATGATATCATTGACGATTAAAAGTGAGTGTTTCCCTTCATCAGTTGCTATATATGTGGAGCATGCTAAATGGGCGAACATATGATAATTTTTTTTCCGCTGCGTCAAGAATACTCCGCTTAGTCAGCATTCCAAGTTGAAGCATTGATTGTTTTGTTTCATGTTTTGAGTGGTTTTAATTTGCCCATCGAGACAACTGAGTCGGCAAAATTGTTGCGAGAAAATTATGTGTCGACCGAAAGAGAGAGAGAGAGAGAGAGAGAGAGAGAGAGAGAGAGTGAAAAATGGCACAAAGATAAAAAACATGCATACAACGGGTGTGAATTGCGATTATATGTCTGGGTGTTGGTGAGTGGATAGTATCCTGTTTATATGAACGAACAAGAGAGACGGAGTTGAATTGGTCTCTTCGTGGGAAGAAAAAAAACAGTTCCCGTTCTCACTTCCGAATATTTCTCTGAAGCACACCGTGGAAATGTCGCGTGCGCTCTCTCACAGTTTTGCGAGAGAGCATGTGAGAGCGGAACTCTCTGGCAGTGGGGTTGGCCGCACACAAACATTGCAATCCCAAAACAACACTCACATAACGCATAAACCGATTTTCGTATTCTAACAACAACAACAGCCAGCAACGCGCTGTCGACAGCCATAAATCTGTAAGAAGAGAGAGAGAAAAAAAAAGAACGAGCGACTACTGTTGTTCTTAGAATTCGATCTGTCGGGAAACACACACGGAGCAATACACACAGTGACGAAGAGAGTTTCACAGGCCGACAACAACGAAGAGAATATGAAACATATTAACGTGAACACTGAACACACTCTCCATGAAATGTGCTCACATTTATCATGTGCATAAAATACACAGACATACACACTAGCTCTTTGCAACACACTCATACAAATACATATACATACAGCAACTAGGAAACAGCACAGCGAGCGAGAGAAAGAGAGAGGGAGAGAGGGAGAGAGAGAGAGAAAGAACCACAGACACACATTGAGAGACGCTATTTGTCACACGCTCTCGCCCATACGTGCGGATCGAAATATGAACAGTACTGCTGCTATCGTACCTACTACCGCTGCTGCTGCTGCTGCTGATTTTGTCAGTGTATATGGGGGGCTAGCAATACGCTCTCGATGCTGCTTGTGTGTTTATGTATGTTGTGTGTCTTAAAGGCGAAAAATTGAGCGAGCTCTGCTGTAATGTGTGTGTACAATTTTGAAAAGAAGCAGAGTGAAAAAAAAGGAATAGTGCTCACACAGTTCACACAGTGCGCGCTGGAGCCAGTGTTGAGAACAGAATCAAATATGGCCGTTCCGCAGCGATGTAATTAAATTTTGTGGTGTATTCGTCGTGTTATTTAGTTTTTTCCATTCGTTTGATACGGAATTTTTGTGTGTGAAAGCCATTGCATTTCCATGGCATTTTCAATGGACATTGTCGAACAATTTAGAATTTCGCCCATTTACACGGTATCCGGTGCGATTGCCCAGTGAAAACAAACGAACAGAACTATCGGCTGATTATTTAAATTTGTCTTTTTTTTATGCGAGCGACAGAGAGTGTGTGATCAAAGAAAACAATTACGGTTTGTGTAGTGTTTTTGTGCGCGCGAGCGAACGAGAGAAAGAGAGTAAATAGTAGAAGAAGACGGCAAAAAAAACTCAACTCGAAACAGGGAGAGAGAGAGAGAGAGAACGATATAAACAAAAGATGAGAATGGACCTATGAGTAGCTTTTTCGCTCAATTCACAAACTGCAAACAGCATGAATACAAACTTTAATCCTGCGATCGATTATGATTTTTTTTTCTTTCGCTCTATTGTTGTTGTTTGTCTCTGAAAACAGAAGAAAAAAACTCGATTAAGACCGATTTTTGTTTGCTGTTTTTTCTTGCAAAACCAAGTGACAAAGAAAAAAAAAGTTAAACAAAATCTTTGATAAAAAACGAAATCCAGAGGCAAGAAAACAGTGAGACGAACGTCGGGAAAACAGTGAGAGTCTTTGTGTCAGTGGAATCGGTGTTTGATTTGTCGATAATTATTGGGTATTGAAGCATTTCTCGTAACCATATTATATCATAATAATCCCATTGATGATTGCGAATGAGTTGTCTGTCTGTGAAAATAAAAAAAAACGAATCAACACAACATATTCCGCATATGATAACATAAAAACTCGGGTCTCTCGTTTTATTCATCCATTTTTCTTCAATGAACAAACTATGTAGCTGCATAGACAATAAAGGTTGCGTTTTTTTGTTGTTGTAAAGGGGGAAAAAAACCACTAAGATACAATTGTGTGTTTGATATAATTCGCTTATGCTAATATAAAACAAAGCAGAAAAAAGAAGAAGAAAAGAAAAACACAGCAACAAAGAGATAAAAAAAAGGCAACGACAGACAATAACACACGGTGAATGATGGCATAATTTCGACGGAAAACTTATTGAATACATGTACGACGATACCACACGATTTCATTCGATGGGATTAAAGCAACAGAACCGAAAGCAAACGAAAGAAAGTAAAAAAAAAAACCTCAAGTGACTATTTTTCACGTCTTCAGTGTGTGTGTGTGTGTACGTTTTTTTTATCCACTCTCGATTCGTTGAAAAATTCAACATTTTTTGGTGTTAAATAGAAAATTGGCAAGAGAATAAGGAAAAGAAATATGCGCCCATTTTCATTCGGTTGGATAAAATATATATTCAGTGATATATCCATGTCGTATCTATCATATATGCTTGTGTCTGTTTTAATGAATGTTTGTTACTCCATTTAAATGCTATCAATCGCGTTCCAACGAACTATAGGTGCATACTAGACCATCGCCACCATCAACACCAACACCAACACCAACACCACAACCAAAAACAAGAACAATCAAGACAGCTAAATAGCAGCTATTTAAAAAAAAAAAAAACAAAAGAAAATTATTAGTTTCCACAAGGATAATATTATCCAGCTAACTAGCCAAGACACACCGATTAGATAATTACACCCGTTTACGCAGAATTTATATTCGACCAGTGTTTGTTGTTTGGATATTTTTCGTGTATGTGTGTATTATTTTTCAATTTTTGACATAATCGACTGTGCAAATTGACTAGAAAGATAGAAGAAAAGCAAACACCGTGCGTACCATCGCACCAACCAACGCCAATTTTCCAATTTAGTCAGTGAAGTCAGTACATACCACAGGACCAGAGAAGCTACAGCAAAAGCATTGATCAAACGAAATGTGGTAAGTAGAATCATAAAAATGGGAAAAAAAATGTGCCCGAATATTAAAGTTCATGCGTGCTGAACTTTTTTTTTCCCTTCATCAAATTTATTTTACTCTCGCTTGTACGCGATAGAGAAAGTGTAGCTCTCTCATTTGCTCTTTTTCGGACTTATGTCGCGGTATGCAAACGCAAAATCCACCAAAAAGAAGAAGAAAAATTGTTCATGATTTTGAATTGAGGAAGAAGTGAGTAACAGGCGAGAGAGTGAAAAAAAAAGCAAACGAACAAAACACAAACGACATAAAAATGAAACAAAGAATCGCGCTGAAATATGAATCGCCTGCAAGCAATGCAACCACAGCAGCAGCAGTATATTCAATTCCGTGATAAAATATACAGAGAAAAATGGGTTTAAGTTACTATTAGTCATCAAAATAGAGGCCGAGTGCATTGGCTCATCGGAGTGTGGCATGCACACGGTGCAGCATCGAAGTGAAAAAAAAACATTTAAATTGAAATGAATGAAAGAGAGAGAGAGGGAGAGAGAGAGAGAGGGAGAGAGAGAGAGAGAGAAAAATGGTTGAAAGATAATTTCAGGTTAAAGAAGCGTATCATTTTCAACAAATATATATAGTTGTCAACGTTTTGAATTTGAAGCCCATGGAATTGGTGTATTTATTTGTTATGTGGCTTCTGCATCCCCATTGAATTATATTTCATCGAAAAGTGCATACACATCTATCGCTTTTAATATCGAAAAGCCAAAAAAAAAACGAAATGAAACGATGAGTTACACCTTGTGTGAACCACGGTATGTGTGGACAGTTTTCGTTGCTGTTTTTCTGATTTGTTATGCACACAAAGTCCTCATTTTTTTTTATCTGTCTTGTTTCCTTTGCGCTGCTGAACACATTCATACACACAACGACAAGAAGAAGAAGAAGGAAAAAAACGCTGTTCCATGAAGCAACACACACGTCGGGCGGCGAAACGATACATGGCTAAACGCAAATGCGAATGCATGAGCCATATCATATTGGTGGCGTGTGCGGACCGGAGCGAGACAGAATGAGGAGATTGAGAGAGCAACGACAACGATTTGTTTGGTTGTAATATGAAATGTGTGCGACAAATACGTACTACGGAACGCATTGCACACTCGCGCTATACTCACATATTCTCTTTCACTTGCTCTCTCTCTCTCTCTCTCTCTCTCTCCCTTTCTCGCAATTACTCCGAGTTTTAAGCCCAACAAGACAGAATATGAGCATGACTAGAGACTTTCAAACACATCACATCCATTTGTGAGTTTGGGCTGCTTTCAATTTAGATATTTTTTTATTATTATTATTTCTGCGTTTTTGTCTCTGTTTCTCTCTTTTTTCATTCGCTCCGGTCTCTTCCGTTGTCTTTCTCACTTTCAAATTCGGATATTAGTAGTATTCTGTACCTATTTTTGACATTCGGCTGTGTTGAATGCAGTACAAACAGAAGAACACACACCAACCAAATGAATATTATTTAGGGTGATTTTCACATGGAACATGGATGTGAGAAATGAGGTCCCGATTTTTATGGGTCTCGTTCTATAATAATTTTCTTTTTATTCTCGTTCTCCTGTTTTCAGACAAATCAAACAATAATATTTTGTCGCAACTCTCACAAATTTGATGTTGTTGGCACAATGTTTGTATTACGTTAGGGGTTTTCCCAAATCGAAATGTGTCACTCGTTGAGAGAGAGAGAGAGAGAGAGAGAGAGAGAGAGAGAGAGTGTGCTCAAGTTCGATTCGCAATTAGTCGGAGACTAGGCACGCACGTCACCTACCTAATGAGAAAGTGACTCATTTTCGGTTGATTCACTGCCAATCCCCCAATGCTATTGTCATTAAAACAAATTCATTGCTTTACGACTCATCGACTTTGGGCTTAACATTTTTTGAACGAAAATCTCAAAGTTTGCATGCAAAACAAGATTTCAACCGAAACAACAACAACAATGAAGAAATCAACGTAAAACACAGAAAGAAAAAAAAATGAACCAGAAGAAAGAAAAAAAAGCACAAAGTTAAAAGATCGGCAACACCGGCAGATGTTTTTAATCTCTCCCAATGAGAGAAAGGCCATCGCAAAATGCATCCAACTCGAATGATTTAGTAAATCATGTACACTAAATTATTGCGAACGGCTGCTGCTGCTGCTTCGTTGATATTCCCAAAAGATCCGAATTTCTGAGATCCACGCGCCCCAATTTACCGGTCAAACAGTTTGCCAGCCCACATATTTGACTTCAAATAACCCAGTCAACATGATTTTTTTGTATGGTGCAGCAGCAATTTTTCGTACTTTTCCTTCTGGTGTCCTGTATTCTCTTCCGATTCTGCCTGAGTTGTGCATTTAAAAGGACGTGTTTGTTTTTTCTTTTTTTGTTTCAAAGTGCAAATTTTAGCCGTCTCATTTGCTATGCAAAACAGAAAGATAATAAACAACAGCAACGAGAGAGAGAGAAAAACCCCAAACCTCAAACCATATGTCAAGTTTAAATAGCATACACATTCGATTTGTGTAACAGCAACCAAATGGAGTGCAAGAAGTCGTTTTTAGCATCAGTGAACCACATCACTCAATTTGTGCACTCTAAAGTCATGTTTTTTCAGATGAAGAGATTCAGAAAGAAAGAGAGGAAAAAAACACAGCAACAACACTGCCATACTTATTTGTGCTCTGTTTTGCTTCACTGAAAATTGTGGTGCGAAAAAAAAAACAGACCCACAGAAGAAGAAATAACACAAAGCATATTATTGAACGTTTTACTTTGCGTTCATCATCCAAATCGATCGCGTTCATGCGTTTCAAGTTTATGAATTTGGAAATATATCAACATTGTTGTTCTTCTTCTTTTTTTGTTTCATTCCGAAAATCGTGTTTCGTTGAATGATTCATATCGGCTTTTACTTTCTTCAAATCAAATAAAATGGAATTAAAAATGCGTCGCAACGCTTGACTGACCGTGCCACCGTATTACACGATAAATAACAACAAATTCATTAATCTAGGTCCAAGTACTGAATAAAACTGTTTTTTTGTTGTTGTTGTTGTTGGTGGTTTCTCGCTTTGGCCGAAAAATTGCATTCGCAGCAAATCTATTAAATTGATATTTATCGCATCATGTGTCGTACGTAATACACCATGCCCCATGGCTGATGCTACGAATTCGAAAATGCTATAATTTTGGTTGAATATTTCCCGAACCATTACCACTGGAGATATGTATCGTACCTTTGCACAAAAAGTCGTGTGTGTCTGTGTGTGTGTGTGTGTGTGTGCGTTGGTGTTGGTGCGGCATATGGTCGCATCTAAGAGAGCGGCAAGCGAGAGAAAATGTGTGTGCTGGAGGAATAAGGGTTTGGTTGCGTCGATACATGCTGGCGTTTATGGTTGTTTGGGTACATCTGCGTTTGTGTACGTGTGACTGGCTCTCTGCACGGTTGCTCTCGCTCTCGCTATCTGTTGGTGTGTTGGTGTGCACGCGTACCACTCGTATTTTTACATTCTACTGTTCGTTGTTCTACGACCCACACATACAGAAACACTGGCATATAAGGCTCATATTTTGATCAAATCAAATGGATCCCCATAGGCCGAAAGAGAACGAAGGCCAAAATATCACCTAATTGAACAACTAAAAAGCATGTGTCGGTTGTGAAAATAAATATCGAATGAAGTAAAAAAAAAACCAGCCGAAGAAATAAATGTCTCGCCTAGCACATGCCGACCATTTAAAAAACCATTTTATTTACGTATCATTGCACACATACACATACACCGTATCGCACCGCACACTTTTGGCTCAATTAAAAGGGTGAATTATTTAGCCAATTACCGATGCATTATTCAACTAATTTTCGAAGCGAATACCGAAGACACTTCACTTCTCAATTCAGAAACGAATTCAATCAAAATTCTGCGAAGATACGTTCTACGAAGTAGGTTCGTTGTGGTTGAACACACACGATGTGACCACCTTCTGATATTCGGTTATTGACAACAGACAGATTGCTGTGAGGATTCAATGTCATTAAAAAAATTGTATAGAATAAAACAAACGCTGTAATTAATTGTAGTATGTCGCGTGTAAGCTATACTCTTTTATTTCGTTGGTTCTTGCACGACGAACATATCCATCGATATGCCACATTTCAATGGATAACAAATGGTCGAAACAGCCGGTCACTTTTCCTTCGTTGTCGTTTAGTTATTGCTGTTCTTTTATTCATGTACATTTTTCACATACTCTCGCCCTCTCTCTCTCTCTCTCTCTCTCTCTCTCTCTCTCTCGCCCTATGTACTCTTCCATGGTGGACTGTGGTCGATATCGTCCCGTCACACACAGTTTCTATTACAAAACCAATTATTTGAAAGTGAAATTTTGTGACTACAATTTTTTTTTCGCCGTGATGGGCTTTATTTTCATTTCGATTTCGTTTGTTTGTTTGTATGCATGGTTTGCGTGTGCGCTCATGCTCTCGATCTTTTAATTTATTCATATTAAAAAATACACATACACAAACAGTTCAAGTTCAATTATCATCATTGGCAAGGAGAGAAACGGTAAAATGTGTTTTTCGTGTTTGCCACACACACACACACACAGATAACATACTGAGTCACATCGGATACGCATCAAATCACACCACTCACGGCATAAAACATGTCTTAGTGCTTTTTTATCAGTCGTATAACGTTTCAAATAACAGAACGCCGTCTCATTTCAAATGCACATTACATGCGATTTTTTTTTTACTTTTTCTTCGATATAAAACCAATACTCTTCGGAAGGTATCTCACTCCAACTCTCTCGCTCGGTGTCTCCATCTCTCACTAACTCACTCACTTTTGTGCACGTTTTCGAGTATTTCGCAAATAATTGCGCAAAATTACGATTGAGCAATGTCGAAAACAAAACGAAAACTTTTTTTTTTCTCGCATAATACTGATGAATCGATGCATGCCGAAAACGCAATGGGGTAATTGTTGCCGGCTGATGATGCCACATCAGCATAAACAGTAGCAATGGTAGCAAACAGTCGTCCTATCGACGATTGGTGGCCACGATTTTCTCTTGACGACGGTAATTCGATGGTAATTCACTGGGGAAATCAATGGAAAATTTCTAATTGGAAAATTTCTGTGTGGAAATCGAAAACAAAACGAAACACAGAAAAAAAGTACATTTCAATCGAATCGGTTGAGTCAATCGAGCTATTTTCAGGCCGGTGTATTATTTTCAGTAGCGTAAAGCGATAAGTAAATCGAGAAATTTTCTCTTTTCTGCTACATTTGAGTCACAAATTGATGCTCCGTTTATCCATTTCGTGCAGATAAGTACGGACGGCTCGAAAGAAAGAATTCTTTTCGAAAAGCCGAACGAAAACCGAAAAATCTTCAGTGATTTCGAAATCAAACACAAGACTCATACACACACCTTCTGATGTGAAATGGGATGAACACGGCTGCCGTCGAATTTTCCGATAGAATTCCACGTGTAAACACAGAACTTTCGATAACAAAAATGTGTATTTGTTCGATTTTGGTGTCAAATTTGTGGATAGTTCAAAGATGAGAAGAGTGTGTTGTTTTTGTCGGTGCGCATGATAAAATAATTGGTTTTACAACATAGATTTCGGTTTGACCGACCTTCGAGATTCGAGCGAAAGAAGAAAACAAAAGGCAGCAGAGAACGATGGCAAGCAAATGACCATGCAATTAGATGTAATTCTCAGTCCAAATAAACATTACCATTTTATGAGCCAAGAAAGAAAAAAAAACCGTCGTGATCATAAAATCCATGCATATACATACATTTACTTCAATGGCTGCGACACTTCTTTCACTGCTCACCGAAATGAGAGAGAAATGAAAAGCACAAACACACAGAAAGAAAACGAACCGCCTTCAATTAGGGAAATTAAACGAACGGAAACGTGTAGCATGTTTTGAAATCCTTCACTTAAAGGCAAATATGCTTTGCCAGCGCCGATTGTGACGCGACTTAATTGCACAAAAACGAAACCAAAACAAGAAACACAAATTATTTTACTATGGAAATAATGTGCAAAGCATTACATAAAAATGCATAAAAATGTCATTTGAAAATGGGCATTTTTGTCCATTTCATATTCCATTTGTACGCGTTTGCGATATGAGTTGGATACATGATCGACGTTTGAAGGTCTGAAAAGTTTTTCTAACGACTTATTTTAATTCAAACGATCGTCTCGTTATTATTCGAATAATAATTTATGATTGGCTCCAGATTTATGCATACAGCTGTTATTGAACAAATAGTCAGAGGCGCAATGGTCGAGTTTCATTCAATACGGAAGCCAATGTTTAAATTTGTTCAATAATCACGGCGCTGCGTTTTCTTTCTCCCTCTTTCTCCCCCCCCTCTCTCTCTCCCTCTCTCTCTCTCTCTCGTTCGCTCACTCGATCGCTCGTGAGAGTGACGGTGTGATTTTCATTTTGTAGAAAATAGAACGTATTTTATTGATTTCTCAGTGCCCACCGAGAAAACACCGAAGCCAACGAGTAATGAATAAAAACAAACCTAAAAAAAACAACAACAACGAAACAAAATCGATAATGTTAATATAACGAAAGTAATTCACATCCGAATAATGCTAATTACACTTGGTTCGGATTGTATATTTGTTAATTACAAATTTTACAACAAAACGAAAAATTCGAGAGAAACAAAAAAAATCGGTAAACAAAACGCCATACGTCGTCGTGTGTTGTTTGTTGCTTGTTCTTGTTTCAATTTAGTCGTAGGTAAACAATGGCAATAAAACAACTGTGTTAAATGGTATGCGATAAAGCGGAATAATGGTGAGATAAACGAAGTGAAAGAGAGAAAGAGAGAGAGCGAGAGAATCGTAACGTAACGAAGTCGAATAAAAAAACATAGAAAAGAACGGGCGAGCCAACGATTGTGCGTTGAACTGACACATTAGAAATAAAGTGGCATGTAGGTAATTAGCTCATTTTCGGTGTTGGTTAGCTCATTTCAACGAGAATGAATAATGCAGCCACACTTTTTCACTTAATTTACATTAATCATTTAAAAAGTAAACACATAATTTTCTGACAAAATGCCCTCACACAAACAAAGACATGTTTAGCGACAGCCGAAGATGCTTTCGGTTTGTTCTCGTTTTTTTCTTCTCTCTCCTTCAGACAAACGCTTAGCTGTTCCATTTGTAAAAATGCTTGTTCTATTATTTCCGCACTAATTTTTTTTCTTTCCGACTCATTAAAAACCGCCTTTTGTTCGTTTGATTTGGAATTGTGTGAATTTTTTTTCCGGTAGCTATAGTGCTACTCGAAAAGTCGATGGAAATTGTGTACTTCAAATAATGCAGAAAACAAAAAAGTTATTTCGCAGTTGCAAAAATATGGCGTGGAAATATGCGAATGCTATGTCATTAAGTTGTAAATAAAGAGACATTTTGGTATGCGAAAATTAAGGCTTGAGCTGATAACATCAGCTATAATTTAGTTTTAGATTGCTTTGCAGTGCAGCAATGCACATTGGGCTTGTGTGAACATGCAACCGACCAACGAGAATACGTATTTATTAAAGATTGTCGCGACAAATTTCGAATGCGATTAGACATCTCATGTGCATAGCAATTTGCCCAGCTCAATCTCCATCTGGTTTTCTCTCTCTCTCTCACTCTCTTGAGACTCAAGACTCGATTTATCAAATGAAGAAAATGCATATGCCAAGTGAGTGCATATTACGTTGCGTTGAATACGAAAAAGACTGATGAACTGCCAGTAGATTTCCTTACGAATTCCAAATGCATCAATTTTCTCATGATGAGACGAGACGCACCAAATTAGAACGTCTCTTGATTCTACGATTATACACCCGACACACATTCAGCAATGGAATTTGCCTACTTCTTTTTTTTCTCGCTCTCAATCTTAAATTCATAATGGAATTTGCTGGAAATTGAACATTGATGAAATTCGCAAAATTCAATGAAGAAAAACATTGATGAAAATGATTGCGGTACATCTTCAAAGAATGTAATTTCGACGACGACGACGACGACGACGACGATCAATGAAAACTGAAAATTGAGTGCGTGTATGTTCAATTGGGAAAATTAATCGGTGGCCGCATATACGCGTTTCCATGGAATTGAAATTCCAAGTCAAAGCGCTCAATGGTTTCTAGACTAGAAACAAACATGAACATCACTCATTAACCGAACCGGCGAGTATTGCTCATTTTAATTGCAATTGATCTAGTTTATTGTGAATTTTATACTTGGTTCCGATTCCGAGAAGCGCACAAAGAAAAGGCTCAACGCGGAGAAAAAAAGAAATAAAAACCAGCACCAAGAAAGGGAAAAAACTGCCCGAAGAAAGAAAATCGCCAAGAAAGAAAAAAAAAACACTTCAAGAGGCATTTATTGAAGCAAAATCCAAATGTTTTTTTTTATTTCTACTTAAAAAAAGGCAGCGTATTACCTTTTATTCGGTCGGTTATTTCTATTATATTACACTCGAATTAATTGGAATATTATTGGTGCCAATCATTAATCCGTACGCATACCGTGCGCACACGGTGAGCGATTTTAACGCACAATTAAAATATACACACATATTACTCGAATATTCCGCACGACAAATCAACGTAGCATTTTTTCCTCCCTCTTCTTCTTCTACTTTATTTTTCTCTCTTTGAAACTTTTACACCGAAGCACAATTCGCATGCAATTTACGAAATCATCCATTGTGTGTGTACCGTTTCTTTTTTTCTGTTGGCTTGCGGTTTAACTTACAAGACAAGAAAACAAAACAAAACGGTGAGACTTTTCAGAACAATTTGTGAAATTAAATCAAAACCATATTATGAAAACGATAACTTCGTGAGGTGTGTGTGTGTGTGTGTATGTGTTTTGGGCAACGTACACCATATTTCGAAACATTTGAAATGGAAAAAGAAGGCGGCCAAAATAATTTTGATTAATTTACGTCTCTCTTTCGAGAGAAAGATGATTAAGAAGCTGATATTTCAAAATGTTTGAGATTTCGAAGCGATTGGTCACTAATTACCCGTCTAAATGGAAACACATACACACTCACGTACTTGATCATTATAGAATCGGTTCATTGGAGATGGTTCATTGTCATATTTATCATTATCTTTAAGTGGCGGTTCTGTTTGGTAAATGAGCTGAATGACTGGTTGTGAAGTTGTTCTTCGAAGACGGTTATTACATGCTTGTGTATGTGTGTGTGTTGTGTTAGTCATGCACAAAAATCCACGTTTCCCGTCGTCGTGGTCGTCGTCGTCGTTGTCGAGAAAAATTTCGTGAATAATTTCTAGTCAATTACCGTTTCATCCATTAATTACAAGCAATTTTGGCTATAGTCATTTTTTGGTTTCGGAAGAAATTACGAAATATTAACGTGCAAGCAAAAGCCAGCTAGCGAACATACAAATCGAAAATAGAATAACATAAATCGTTGTGTTTGTTCCATAAATGGTTCCAGATGATGGTTTTTCATTAGCAATGAAAATCAATGATTCAAGTTGTGATTTGCTCAATGGGTACGGTTCGATCAAGTGCGCATTTGTTTGTTCGTTCGATCGAATTCTGGACCGAATATATCATCATAATTTAACGCGCCAATGCGGGCGAAATAAGAAAGAACCAACGAGAGAGAGAGAGAGAGAGAGAGAGAGAGAGAGAGAAGAAAAACAACAAACCAATTCCAAGATGTGTATTTTCACTCTCGATATGCTCATCATTTTTACTTTGTACAAGCGGAAAATATTGTGTTTCTTTTCATTTGAATAATTGCACTCACACTTTGATTACATGGTGTTGGGATAAGAGTGCGAGAAGAGAGAGAGAGAGAGAGAGAGAGAGAGAAAACCACTCACACTGCTGTACGAAGCGCATTCAACCAAGGAAATGGAACTAGAACGATTTAAGTGCCGCGGGAGCGTATGCAGATTCCATATGACTTTTGCTTGAGGGCGCACATCGCTTTTTCTTCATTCACTCTCACTCACAGTCATAATCAAGAGTCGGTTGTTATTGCTTTTTTTGTGAATGTGCTTGACAGTTATCAGTACACACACACACACACACGAAAAACGGAGCATTCCGAGAAATTCGGTGAAGATAAACGTTAAAAACCACAGAAATGGATGCAACTTTCTTTAATTATGCAAATGTGAATGAATTTTTGCGTAACGAAACCATTGATACAAATTGATAATATGTTTAAGATGTGATTTTGATGAAATTTTTTCGATAAAACAAAAACAATTTGGACGACAATGAATTGACTAATAATGTCAACGCTTGCCACACACTCTCTCTTTCTTTTCATTTTCTGCTTTGTTATCAATGTTTTTGTTCAATTCAAATTGAAGTCATCCAAAATGTTATTTATCTTTGAATGCGTCAAGTATTTTTTTTTTTGAATTCTGATTCAATGGAATTATCGGCATTCCAGCCAAGTAAATTCTGATTTCCAGAGAAAAAAAAAACCCAAAAGAAACCATAGCCCAGAAGGAGTTTAGTCAGCAGAATCATTTACGAAAAACACAAACTGAAAAGAAAGAGAGTGTCTTTCAAAGAGTGAGCGAGAAAGAAAAACCCCTGATAAAGTATAATTTGAATACAAAATCGCCTTCTGTGTTTACTTTCGAATACATTGTAACTGTGAACTATGACTTCGAGAAATGTCGCCAATTTCAGTATCCGTTTCGATTTTTAGCGAAGCACACATTTGTTTTGTAGTGATTTGTTGCGCACAGAGAGTGAACCAGTGAACTAATTTCAAAGGGTGCTGCACCGGATTCCACGGATTTGTGATTGAATACGTTGGATTTTTTTTCTTTTTTGTTTCAACATAGTTTTCTGTTCAAAAGTATTCTATCGGAAATATTAAACCGGCAATATGGCTGATGATTGTAAAATAAAAAAAATGCATTCGGTCGCTTCAATCATCAACATGTACCAGAATCCACGACCAAATTCCGTTCAACGTCCAGATTCATTATTAGATAAAGACTACAGTCCGTATGGGTAACGCAATTGATTTATTTTTCGATGAAAAATATGAATTGAATACATCCCGGAGTTACCTCTGATCTCTCGATACATCCAATGACAACAATAAAATCATATCGATAAGACTTGGATCTAAAATTGAATATTTTTTGTAGAAAAAAGTCAATGGTATTCACAGAATACGTGGAACAACATCGTGGAAAATGTGAACATAATTGATTTATTCCATCGGGCGTAAAAAAAATCAGTGTCGTAATTTGAGAGCAACACTGCCCCATACGGCTCTGTCACATCATCGGATACACCGATTTTTACTCATAATTTTTCCTCGATTTCCAAAGCATAAGTGTACACAAAAATGGTGCGCATTTTTTTTTCGTTTGTTTCGAAGCAGAAAACGAATCACTTTTATAGCTTAAGTGAATTCAAGACGACGAGATTCTCTTTTTCTACTTGAAGATCAATGACTTTTCGATGAGCGTCAGTTGTTTTATGCGCTCTACACGCATTAAAAGGCGTGATTTTATCGTCGCATGCGTATATATGTATATATATATATAAAAAAAGCGGTATTACGTCCACCTCAATGGGTCTATTTCCATTCAATGCGATTATTGACATCCGCGCACGCAATTCACCGACAACAGACACACAGCCAGAGAGATAGAGAGAGAGAGAGAAAGAGGGAAAAAATCTCACATTCGCTGCTCTGACACAATAGAATCAGTGGCGTGTGTACCGCACAAACAACGCTCTCGATTTTGCTGCCTTTTTTCATTCTTTTGTTATTCGGTGTGTGTTTTTTTTTATTCTTTCTCTTTCATTCTCGATCAATCTGCAGTGTGTGGTGATTTTTTCTTCTTTTTTTTCATTCGTTTGGTTCGGTTTTTATTATAATTTTCTTTGAGAGCAAGTCGAGCACATGCATATGCTCTCAGAAATCTATGTCATTGTTGTGTTTCATGCACCTGGTCTCTCTCTCTCTCTCTCTCTCTCTCTCTCTCTCTCTCTCTCTCTCTTCGAACCAACCAAATCAAACGCTCGCGCGATGCAACGTTAGTGGAATCCAACATGACTGTGTGACAAAGTATATATGCTTATTATTTCGTCATCGTCGTCGTCGTCATTAAATGGCTGGCATGTTTAACATGTTATTACATATATTATCATGATGTATCTGGTTGTGTTGTTATTTTTCAATTGTTCTTTCTACCTTCAGCTCATCATTCTTGCCTTATTTTTTTTCTTCTTCTTTTAAATTTCTTCCTCTTTCCACCTATTTTCTTTGTCTGTGTCGCGATTCCTTTGTTATGATTCTTCTTCAAAACTGACCACGATTTATTTCGCTCATTTGCTCGGAAAACCGTTTTTGGAATAGGGCAAACGCTGATGATGACGACGACGACGACGAAGAAGAGTAGTCTTCGCGATGCGGCAATGGCATTGTGCTTAAATACCATTTACTAAGACCATTCACGTATGGATGGCATTTTATTTCAGTAGAAACATTGCGATATAATTATATTATATCGACGAAAAAAAAGCGAAGAAGTAGAAAAAAACTGTTCGTATTTCCATGTTTGAATGATTTCTTGTGAAGCGATTCAATGGGGCGGACTGAGAAATTTCTTCTACGAAAGACGAGCGATTGAGTTGCCATGATTTTAGGTCGTCCATTAGAACGAGCAGGCGAGCGAAAGAGGAGGATAGAGATAGGGATGGAGAGAGGGATAGACACACACACACACACACACAGAAAGAGACAGAGATAGATAAAAGAAGAGAAAATCCATGTTTTGTGAATGATGTTATGATGGCGCATTGAGAAGTGAATTGATTACATTTGTTTGCTGCGCATTATTTTCTTCGTTTGTTTTTTATATTTATAAAAGTGCGGCGAGATTGTTATTGTTGTTGGTACGCGTGCTTCCGGCGTTTTGCGTTGTCGTTCATTGAATGGGCAACACCGGCGTTGAGCACAGCTCGAACTAAAAAAGGACGCCATCACATCTTAATATTCGAAAATTGTGCTCAAGGAAATTAAAATGTATAGCCAAACGATATCGATTGCAAGAAAAGCGAGAAGCTGCAAAGCCGAAGGAGAATAGCAATAAACATAAATTTATGACAATAGATATATCTATGGATATTTAAGTGTGCAAAAATGACGCAGCATTTCAACATTCTCACAATAAAAGCGAAGTAGAAAAGCAAATCAACATGCATGTGATTGTATTCGAATTGAAAATGATACGTGAATTGAATTGGCAATAGATATTGTGCGGCGGCGGCGGTGACGGCGGCAGCACTTTCATCGCTGATGGTCAATCACATGAAATGTGTTGTATTCAAATGAGAATAGTTCCAACTAGTTTATTCATTCATGCATGAATTGTGTGCGCAGAACGCCGCAAAACTTCGTTGTTGCTTTTTCTCTCTCTCTATCGCTTTGCTTCACTCCTATTTACATTGGACATTCCATAGTAGACGCGCACCAGAATTGCTTGATTCCGATGTAGTTCCGCTGAATTTATCAATCACATGCTCTGTGTCTCCGGACTCACCAAAAATATCCACAAATGCACACTTTATTTCATCAACTAAACACTTTACATTCAAGTTCTTTTTTTCTCTTCATTCTGCGATATGTGGCCGAGCGTAACGTGAAGCGTCAAAGATTACATTTTAATCGCATTGCATTCGGGAAGAAAAGGGAATACGAATCAAACGAGAGGAAAAGAAGAAAAACGACAAAAAAATAGCATATCCATCCAGATAAAACGAAGAGAGAAAGTGAATATATTCCTGGCCAAATGTGCATGGTTATTAAGTCGGTTGAACATTAGGATTATAATGCTTAGTACAATTGCCGCATGCGCTTTCGTGGCGATAGGCATTTACCATTTAGCCGCCCACAATTTCTCATTAAAAAAATATATCATAATCAGAGTGTCGATGAGCAAGAGGCAAACGCGATGAGAAAGACAGAGATGGAATTACAAACAAATGTACATTTTGTGCTAATCCACAGAAAAGTGCCTAATGGAAAAACAATACGCCAGCATAAATTGCAAAGTGAAACGACTGCAACGAAAGCAATGAAATGAATGAGTATTTGTGTCTCCTTTTTTTGCCGTTGCTGCTGCTGCTGTTGCTTCAATATTAACGCAAATGAAGCGAAACACACACGCAGAGAGATAAAAAATGATGATGAAAATATAGGATATAATATGGCACATTTGTTTGGTGCTAAGAAGAAAAAATAACAATAAACCACACATAGCAGTAATAAAAAAAAACATCGACGACGACGACAACAGCGCATCACGCAGCCTAGTGGAATGTGATGTTTTCAAACCGTAAAACATCTCTGCCAAATGGGCGCTCACACCATGCTTCTTCGTTCACTTAATTCAATATCATCCATAGAGATTATTACAACCGACAACCACCCGTACAACTGATCTCTCGTCACTATATTCAACATCGCCAATGACAACGGCGAGTGATCGAGAGAGAGCGGCAGATACAGAGAGCGAAAAAAAACGAATAACAACGACTCTAATCTTTTTGTTATAATTTGATTTATCTTATTGCTGCTTGTTTTGCATTCCATTCGATGTGCGTACACATTAAGTGTATCAAAATCGCAGTGTATACGAGTCAAGAACACAACTACGACACAACAATACTACGCCGTCGTCGTCATTTTTTCTACTCCTTCTCTCTCTCTCTCTCTCTCTCTCTCTCTCTCTCTCTCTCTGTCTGTCTGTCTAAACGTTGTTTACCAATTTAAATTGAATTTATGCTTATTACTGAGTGTGTAATATCATGTATGTCACATACATGGAGGCAAAAAAAACTCCCTCTCATTTCATTCTTGTTATCTTAGCCATTGCAGCACTCTTCCTCTTCCACAACACAATTGTGTGTGATTGCCGTTTTTTTTTTGTTCGCTCTTGTTTCAGTTCACTTTTTTCTCTTCGTTTTGTTTCTCCCGTCCCGTTGCTTCGTTTGGTCCATTTATTTTTATTTGGACAAAATAACTCAATCAGTGAGCAAACGAATCAGATGATCATAAGTGTGGTTGCTGCAGTGACAAATCTGCATTCAAAGCAGATCACTGTGTGATTCGTTTGTGACAAAAGTGTTTTTTTCTATATCGTAGCAATCAATTTCGGGAAAGAAACAGAACAGCAACAAGACAACGACGTGAAAAAAAAAGTTTTGTGTTTGGTTTGAATAGTGAAACGAATTAAAAGACGGGAAAATAAGAAACAAACAAATTGAAATTATAATGAGAAGAGTCCGTATGTTTAGATCGTTCACGGTTGACGGCGAAAATGGAAATAACGATAACGACGAACATATTTACCATTCAATATCGGATTTCGATCAGACGCACTTCCAAACCCACTCACTGAATGATATCCATCGTGCATCGTGCAATTCATTCACGATGGACAATTCACGTCGAAGCAGTCAAAAAAGTGTTACGTCCAATGATTCAAGCGAACAATGTTGGCAACAGTATTGGGACTGGTATTTGTTTTATTTAAAAAAAAAATCTGCGTTCCATTCTATTGTTTCATGCGAGTGCGCCCACCGCGTCACAGCCACATTTACTCACAGCGAGTGAGCAAGAACGAAAGAGAGCATTTTTTTTGGTGTATTGGTGTTTTGATAACAAGAGAAGAAGAAATAAATTCATTTACTCATAATTTTTTCCCTCATTTACGCATTTTTCATAACTCACAATTTTCTTCATCGCTTTTTCTTCTCTTCGTTTACAGTGAACAAAGTATAATTGGGGCTCGTGCCTCTGTCATGGTATACGATGATAATCAGAAGAAGTGGATTCCATCGGGCACATCATCTGGCCTCAGCAAAGTGCACATTTATCATCATCAACAGAATAACACGTTTCGCGTTGTAGGCCGTAAACTCCAAGATCATGAGGTTGTGATAAATTGTTCCATTCTGAAGGGATTGAAATATAATCAAGCCACACCAACATTTCATCAATGGCGTGACTCGAAATTCGTCTATGGCTTGAACTTTTCCAGCCAACAAGATGCTGAGGCATTTGCCCGTGCTATGTTACATGCACTTGAGGTTTGTATACTGTTTTTGGTCGTGGCTTTTAAATCCGAATTTGTCCGATTGAATTCGGAGCGATATCGCTTTGAAATGGACATTCTAAGCATTTACCATCAAGTTTGTCGCGTAGATTTTGAAATATTCATAACATGCATTTTTCTGGTTTAGGTTCTAAGCGGCCGAGTGATACAACCGAATGTGCCGCCACCACAAAATGGTAACATTGGCTATGATGAGGATATGGGCTATCGAACGATGACCCGAGAAGATGCAGCAATGATCCAACAAATTAGCACACCGGGAACGGTTCACACACCAATTTCACAGCAACCACCAAATAGTCAGAATATCCCACAAAGTCCACCAAATGCACAAGGTCATCATCGCACAAGCAGGCAAGTTTCACAGCTTGGATTTTTTTTTCTTTCTTTCGACAGCTGATTCAATGGGTTTTTTTTCCAATTGTTTGTTTGATACAAATACATTTAAATAGATTTGGTGACAAATTTTATTTATTTGCTGATAATTTTCTTGTAATTTTTTTTTCTTCTAAAGAATATGTAAAAGGTGTGTCATTGCTTTGGAAATGTCGTTTTTGACAATTTTTAAATGGAATTTCTTTCTTCAAATTTTGAAAACTATATTTTTTCGACATCTTTTTTTTTCAAATTTAAATCTCTTCTTTTTAATTTGACAAACAGTGCGCCTCCTCAAGGATTCGGTCCATGTGGAATGCCTCCAAATCAAGCACAATACCATCAGCCACAACCGCAGCCACCACAAGCACCTCCACAACAGCAATCGGCCACAATTTACTCAACTCAACTATCCCAAGCATCCTATGGATCAAATCAAGTAAGCCTATTGTTGTAACCAGCCAACAGGGATCAACATGTCCCGTCTTCTCATATTTTGTAGTCAAAATGTTGCTTTTACTCTGAAACAATCACAGTAGTAGAACAGTGCTATTTCGAGAGAGCTCATTCACAAAGAGTGGAAACGTAGATTCCTGCCAATGTCAATCAGTAGCAACAAAACTATTTAAACGCTAAATGCAATTCTTATCTCTCATCGAGTTCTATTTCATTTATAACATCATCCATTTCCATTTCCATTTTTGAACAGAATATGGCACAATACAACCAACCGATTTATGTGTCGTCAAGCTCAAATCAAAGCTTAAACCAACAACAATTGAATAGCGCACCAATTCCAAATCAAAACGGCCCAATTTATGTGTCATCCAATGTGGCAAACCAACCTGGTGGCATGATGATGGGCGGATATCAAGCTGTCAATAATCATGCACCCGAACAAGGTACAAAACGATTGAAATAATATTCAAGTGAGCCAGAATTGAATTGATTTTATAATAAAATTTCTCTTTATTCAGATATTTATGGCCAAACAAATGGCAATTCAAGTAATGGTACTATTAATAACGGATATGGTAATGGAAATCCGGCTACATCGCAATATGGCCAATCCCAAACCGCTCCACCAGTGGCCCCGGCACCACCACCACCACCGTTCAACGCCGGTAAGTTCGTTATTTAAGTTGCGACTACGGTTTCTTGCGATTCAGCCATTTCTTCTAACATCAACCGCAATTCCGCCTCAATATTCAACAGTTGTTCGGCTTTGGATTGGACCTCGCTAGAATTGTGTGAGAAGAAAGTAATAACATATGTTGAGGCTTGCTTCATGATCCACATGAAATAAGTAGAAAATCAGTTATTTCGAATTACCTAATCGTATATGCAATTTCAAAATTCGGAATTGCTCTGAGCAATTCATTGTTTTTTGCTTGAAATTTATCGAGCAGAATAATCAAATTTTGCCCGGCCTTTTCATCGTCATAAAGTCCCAAGATCTGGTCAACGAACATACGAACGGCTTCTGGTGACCAATCCCTGAAAAAAAAATAAGCAAATTATTTGTAAACAATTGTTTTGAACTAATTTCGCAAAAACTGTTCATCTCCTGCATTTCATTGTGACATTGGAGCTAATTTGTGATTTGTTTGAGTTTTAGGCTATGAGTCATCATTATGATTACCAGCAATTGCAACACACTTACATGTTTTTTATGATGCTGTTGTTAAAAAAAATCTGTTTACTTGTTATTTTCGCCGTTTCCGTGAATAATTTCTCTTCCTCTTTATGTTGCACCTTGAAACTGTGTCAATGCCAGCTATAAATCAATCGTTGTGCACCGCAATTGTCACTGGACAATGGTGCTGCTGTTAAAATATGCGTTTGTTATTTTGACATTTAAACTATTTAGAGAAAACCGCGTGAAGATGGTTATCAGTGGTGAATATCTCGATGCTTGTGAACGTTTTCAATTATTTCTTCGTACCAAAAAAAGTTGATTGAATTGTTGTGAAACATTTTCTTCATAAGCGTGCACCGAATAATTTTTTCTTTGATTTTCCTCCATTCTGAAATGGTTTTTTTGCAATTTCTTTTGCTTCCTCTTTGCTTCACTTGCCATTTGCACTGTATTACGGTTGTTGTACATACAACCTTTATGCTTAATTCAAACTATAATTGGGAAATGTGTGTGTTTTTTCTTTCCTTTACAGCATGTTTTGCAAATGGATCAGTGCCACAGCCGCCAGTACCACCGCCATCGGCTGGTCCAGCATTGAGTACAGGTTCAGCACCGCCACCACCGCCGCCGCCGCCCATGGGTGGTTTGAATCAAGGCGGCGGCGCAATGGACATGAGCTCATTGGCCGCACAATTGCAACAGGCCAAACTCAAACGAAATGCCAAATCGAATGCAGCACAACCACCAGCCGAAAATAGCGGAAGCAGCACATCTAGCGGTGGAAGCAATTATAGCACGGGTAAGTTAATTACGCATCGCATTACATCGATGAATAAGCAATCAATTTTTTCTTGTTGATTTATTAATTCCTTATGCAATTACCACCAAAAGTTGCCAAACTATGAAATTGGCTTAGCGAAAATTTGGTTTCCGATTTTTTTTTGAGAGGGAGACAAAGTAGGCTACCGTTTTTTTCGATTTTTTTTCTTTCGGAAAGTGATTTTTCAAAGAAAATTGTAAATTGGAAACTGAAACATTTGTGGATTTTACGATTTCCGTTTTTTCTTGAGCGGCAAATCATTCTTACGTTCAAAGTGTTTGTGTGTTCTTAGTAAAAAAAAACCGATAGTCCATCCGATAAATATGAATGAAAATAAAACGAAAGTCCAGACAGATGAAAAAAGTAAAAGTGAAGAATAGCAATAAAAATGATGAATGGAATGAAAATTAATATAAATATCTTTTGAATAGGTCGAGCATCAACTGGCATGGCATCGATGATGGATGAAATGGCAAAGACATTGGCCAGACGACGAGCTCAAGCTGAGAAGAAACCAGATGTAAGTACTGCGAGAATCTCTTTCTATTGATATATATTGTAATTCAAACGAATAAAAACATCCATTTCGATGCGTAGGCGGATACAAATAATGATCAATCTCGTCCATGGGAAAAGTCCAACACATTGCCGCACAAATTGAGCGGTAACAGTTCGGGTGCACAGTCGAGCACAACAAACAACGGTACTACAAACAATGGTTCCGAATCGCCACGACCATCGAGAAAACGATTCGGCAGTGCCAGCGAGGAGACAATTCTGAAGCAAGTCAATGGTGACGGTCTATCCATTGCTAATTCACACGAACTCGAAGCACTCAAAGCCGACATTCTACGGGAAATGCGGATTGAACTCAACAAAGCAACAAAAGAGATCATAGACGGTATGCTCAAGTCTCAATTGAATACACTCTCTTTTTTAGAAACAATCAATTCTTTTTTTTTCGAGATACAATTCTACAATTTGTTTGAAAGTGTTTAGATTTTTGGTCATAAATCAAAATTTGTCTGTCATTTTCAACCGAATCTTTAGATCCTAAAATGAAATGAATTCTTTGTGTGTAAAATGAAAAAGAAAAATCCAAAAAAAAAATTGCTCATTTCCAACTCATTTTCCACAGTTATCAAAGCGGAGTTTAATCGAAGGTAAGGATGAGGGTCGAGTGATAAGCCAGACACACCATTTCTCCGCAGCGATGAAATGAACAACCAAAATCGAAAAGGAAGCCCGAATCCGTTCAATAACAAGCGAAAATTGTATTACATCTGTCTACATCTACTTAAAATAAGTATTCCGGTATTTAAATGACAAAAAAGAACAAACACAAATACACACACACACACACATACACACATACACAAAACGCAGTGAAAGCATTCTAAAGAAAGGAGAAAAAATTGTTGCTCGATCGAGTTCATTAGATTTCATAAATATTTCACATTCTCTGTATATGCGTATGAAGTGTATGCAAAAAAGAACAGAACGCATTTGATTGTTTTTTTTAAGTAAACAAACAAAGAACAAATTTGGACAAAAAACGTTATCGACAAAGAAAATTGTTTTTATTACGAGATATAAGCAGGAGTAGGTGAAGAAATGATAAAAAGAAATGTTTCAAGATATATTAGCAAAAAGCATGTTTTTTTTCTCGTCATTCTTCATTGCAAAACTGAACAAAAACCGAAAACGAAAAAAAAAAACTTATGCACTGACTTCTATTTTGAAAAATCGGAACTGAGCACGTCCAACAGTGAATGTGTAAAGTGAGCATTCCAATCGTACCTGCTGTTCAATACTGGTTCCAGTATTTCCTCCATACACGCGCACACGCACATCTTCTATATTTAACAAGAAAACCAAAAAAAAGACAACTCATACACACGTACGCAAACAACACAAAAATCAAAAGAAACCAGCCACAATTTACAGTACCAATTTTTTCTATATTAATTTAGATGCAGTCACATACAAACACACATTTTATATAAACGCGTCGCATTTTTTTTTACACAACAAGAATGAAAAAAAAAACAAAAATATTTGTCGATTCCGAACACAAGCAACTGAACGAGTTTCAAAAGCCCAACAATTGAATGCAAACCGAATAAATTTATTAACAAACATACGATCAAATCTCCTCTTGATACACCAAGGAATAAAAAGACCTAACAAATTATATTATATATATATATACATGTACTATGCGACCCGAGATTTTAGAAAATACATAAACGACTAGACTATATATACACTTAACGACCGTGAACAAAATAAAATTGACAAGAAAATGTTGAATCACACCAAAATTGAAGAAAAAAAGAAGAAGAAGAAGAAGAAGGAGAAGAAAGAATTGGGTCCTAAACAACGTGTTAGTAATTACATTTTATACAATTTATAGTTAAAGAAAACAAAAGCATCGTGTTAATCGATGACGAATATCTCTCGGCTGGAACATTCCACAGCAGCCGAATAACACAGAGACATAATTTATCGGATATGAACCGGATAATATTCAAAGTGTTTCAGAAATTACGATTTTCGCGCTTTGAAAAAAAAGAAATAAACAAACGAACAAAATCGGGACGACGAATAACAACAACCACAACATTGCTTGATCCGAATGGAATGGATTTTCACCATAGAATTTAGAGGAAAATTTTGTATGGTGTATGCGTTACCACTATGAAAATCTCATTCGTACATTTTGTCGTGTGTGTGTTGTATTTGAATCTCCCGCTCTCGTTCTATCTCAGATATGTGACGTTCTTCTCATTTTATTTTCGGTTTTAATTTATCTCTATATATCTCTCTAATCGATATGTCAATCGTACATGTTTGACATTGCAACTATTCTCTATATTCAACACACAGTATTGTTGTTGTATTGCTTGATGAAAAAAAATATAAGACAATGGATCTATTCGATAAACTTCTCATTTTTTCCTTTTTTTATTTTGTTTTTTAATTATAATTGTCACACATTCAGATATTCATGTCTGTCCATTCATGGCTACGCCACAAATCTCTAGATGAAATTTACTCATATTTCCAAAAAAACGACATAAAAGCTATAAAGAAGCTTAAATCTATCTAAATTGAATCGAAATGATGAAAAGATAACAAATAAACAGACCCCAGATTTCTTTTTTTTATACATAATTTATTAGTAAACGATACACACTCGAAACAATGCGCTGGAGAGAGTGATTTCGTATTTTTAGATTTATATGAGAAAAAAAACACAGACACACACAAAAATATTCCTTGATGGATATTGTACTTCCTATAATTGTATGATAATAAAAAAAAACTATGTAAACGGATGATATTTAAGTCGACATATTGTATAAAATAACAACAACAGAATAAATGTGCATTTTATATACAAAACACACAGAATAAAACGAAAGAAAGAATGAAAAAAAAATTTCAACGTATGAAACAATTATCAGCTGCAATAACAATGCTACCGTATTGACGCATTAGGGTGCAGCCTAATTGTGCACAACTCGAATGCTCAACCAGATTCATCAGAGATTTTGGTTGGTTGATTTATACCAGATTTTATTATTTGAGTCATCTCAAGTGACATCGTGAATTATTTTTTCCAAATTTTTTTGTGAATTTTTTTTTTCGAATCCGATGAAATAACCCACTAACAATTGTTAGTGTTCATTAATGATGTGCACAATCAATGAAATCATCAACCATTTCATTGAAATGTGCCGTTTCCAAAACCAGATTTTCAAGAGTGACGGCACCCTTAGACACATTTGGATGAAGAAAAAAAAAACTAGAGTTCTACACTTCATGTAGTGCTCAACAGTTCAAATGGGAGTATCGACCTACAATGAAAAAGAAAATTGGTTCAATCGACCGAAGATGGTGTTTCAACTGGTTGAGATCTGGACAGTGTGCGACAAATAGACAACTTCCTTTGACATATATGTTAAAACTAAATGTAAACCTATTCATAACAACAGAAACACACACACACAATCGAAATACCGTATTTATACCAACCGTAGTTTAACATACATTTTCACAAACACGAATACGAATCGTAAGCAACCATTTACTAAATTGGTACTAGTTGTCGTTACATTTACACATGTTCTTCGACTTTAGACGTTTTCCCATTTTGTTCATGTCCTTCCGCCTGATTTCCATGCATGGACATTTGTTTTCTTCTTTTCTTCACCGTAGCACGTTACAATGTTTTGTACTAAACTTTCTTTCTGTTCAACTTTCAAATTTCTTCTAATTTACATTTTCCTTGAGCCAAAGACTTTGATTTGATGTCTCACTTTAACCCATTAACGCCCAGACAAAAAAAAATCGAATTTTTCTTTCCTCAACTTCAGTCCAAGGCTAAATTGAGCCCTGGAGTGATTTATAGGAAAGTATAGGTATTTTTGGAAAGCCACAACATTATCCATTTTACCTACATATGCCACATGTAAGAAAAATTTAGTGGTAAAACCTCGAAAAGTCAGAAATTTAAAATCTAAAAATAGGACGTTGAGCGTTAATGGGTTAAAAAAAATGAGAGTTTTGTCGTTTGAATTTTTTCGTCTTTTTTTGTCTCCAATTATGAGGGAATTACAAAATTTTGTAGAATCTTTGTTCGATTGTTTTTTCCGAACTAATTTCAACTCTTTTTTTGTTCGAGTATCAAAAAATTTCGTTTCTATCATTAAAAAAAATATCTATGAAATTTTTGAACACTAGCCGCTAGCCCAAATCGATATTGCTAAACAAGAAATGAGTAGATAATGGACGAACTGATTTTCACTAAGTAGTTTAAGTAATCAATTGTCCCCCGAATCCAATGTACACGTATTTGATTTCGATGGTAAAATGTTAAATCTCATAGCAACTGTATGATAATTCTTGATTTTCTTTCTTTCTGTGTTTGTTTTTTTTTTATACTTAACATTGCACTTCGGCACACATTTCCCCTTTATATACTTAGGGTATTAAATTCCCCTTCTACGCACACACACCTTCCGATTTATATAAATCTCTTGATGACAAAAACAAAAAGTGGTTTATTTTTGTTTTGGTGTATACATTTTTTATACGAAACTTTTATGATATATTGATTGCATTTTTGTCGAGAAAAGCATCCGATTCCGAATGTGGCACAAATTGGTTGAAACGGTTCATACGTTTTCTTATTTTTTATTATTGGTTGTCGTAAACATATTTGTCGGCAAAACAAGAGAAAATAATCACACTTTGCAAAGTGAATTTTAAATTAAAAAAATTTTCGAAGTAAAATATTCAGTGAAAATAAAACACCGAATCGAAAGAGAAAACAAAAAAACAGTGAATCGAATTACGAATAGAATAATTTGTCTTCTGTTGTGACAAAAACGAAGAATATATAAAAATTAATATGGATATTGTGCATCAAATTAAAGACTTATTTACTTATAAAACAAATGTAATTATTAAATAACAAAAAGAAGAAAGAAAATCACTCGCAAATTGCGATCAAATTTCCAAATAACAACAACAAACAAATTCTAGACGTTTTTTAAAATGAAAATGATTATAGATGTAAATTTATTGAAAACGGCATTCGTTTTTTTAAAGCATTTGAACAAACAAACAAAAATTACAGACATTTAAACTAACGAGAAAAAAAAAGATGCTAAAATAAAATATAAAAGCAGAAAATATCATACGATTCGATGCAGCCATCTCGCAGCCGAAATGGCACACCAATTATTTATTATGATGTAATAAAGAAAGAAAAAGAAACAAAAATCTATTGAATACTAATATGATCGCATTTTTTTTTCTCTATCTCGCGCTCGTCTGTAAAACCTATTGACTTACTTTTACTATGCAGACGAACGTTATGAATACGGTCAGATTTGTCCGTATCAATATGTGTTTTGAAAAGAAAAAAAACCCGAACATTTTCCAATTCCAATGAAAAATAATAGCCCTACAATTCGTGTAGCGCTAAAAACGAGGGACGATTTTTTCCGGTTCTACCTGTACCAATCGTCATTCATACTTTATACAGTAGCATTTCGAACGAAACAAATTTAACGTACCACTTAAAATAGCCGAAGATCAAAGAAAAATGCGTAGAAAAGAATAAAAAAAACATTACTAAATGATACCGGTGCGAGTGAGAATGGGGTCAATGAGGAAATATATTTCCTTTTTTTTCATATATTAAAGCTGTTGATAGTTGCTTAAATGTATTATATTTATTGAAAATATGAAGAAAAAAACGAAATGACGCAAATCGAATTAAAAAACCACAAACACACACAGACACACACACACATTATGAACAAGAAAAATCAAATTAAAATAAATGATAGCTCGAGTGATATATGCGATTACTCGGAATGAATGGAACGTGAAAAAAAAGAGTCTAGATATTAATTGCTATTAAATGAAATAGATTTCAGAAACACAAAAATTAAACACACAACTACAAGAAAGAAAAAAAAAAAGCAACAACTTTAAATTATATGCTACCAAACATTGTTTAAATAAAAAATACTTAAATTTATCTGAAATATACATAAAGAACAAATACAATGAATATTTGATAAAAAAAAAAATAATGAAAATATGGACAAAATCACAACGTTTGCATTTTGTCGCTAAACAACTCGTGCTTTTTTTGGGTTCTGCATTTGCTTTTCGCTGTTTTCGTTGCTTCTCTGTTCATTTTGTTGTTAGCATTGAAGGCACACTGCCCGCCCGCACGTTGCATACTTCTCTTTTCTGTGTTTGCCATTTGTTTTCCGTTCAATGGTAAGTGATTCTCTGCATTTAAGTAATTTTTTATTCAATTTTTTGCATTACGATATTTTTTCATTTTCAAACTTATAACATTTTTTGTGAATGCCTCTTATTTGCCTACCCTTTTTTGCCGAATGTCTTCTGAGAATACAAATGTATTTTACACTGATTTTTGAATGCGCACTCGATATACACACTCTATTAAGGTTCACGAACTAAGAGAAATCAAAATGTCATCCATTTCTATGAACAAAAACCAAATATTTCCAATTTCAAACTAACAATATGTCTCTTTTGAGGGAAAACAAATAGCCAAAAGTCGTTTTCTTTCCGGGTAGAACTTAATGCAATCGCACTCCAAATCATTGTTGATTATATTTGTCGGAGCAGAACATATACCGAATATTGTGCAAGGGAAATTTCACCAAAGAGTTAAAAAAGAAACGAAAACAGAAAACATAAGAAGAAAACGAGCAATGCAACAAATATTATGATAAGGAATTTATAAATTTATATAAACTCAAATTTCAAGCGAATAAACTATGAGGAATAAAGATATACATGTTTGCATTTATTTTCAGCTGAATTTCAGGATTTCTATGTAAATTTTCATTTAAATTGATCAATTTCAAGCATTTTTCTGTGGTTTTTATCCCCATCAATTATTCATTTCTTGAATTGTGTATAAATTTCTGGAATTCGGATTTATTTAGATAAAATTTCATCAGAATTCAAAGAATTCGGATTCAGTACAAGTGAGTACAATCCATTTCATGCACAAATACATTTGACCCAACTTTCTTTCGATTTGAAAAAAATAACCTGTATTACCGACGCTATTTACACATATGTAATATGCATTACCATATTTGGTGAATAGTTCAGAAGTGGAGAGTTGATGGATAGAGTTGGAATGAAAACGTGCTTAGAATGAAGAATTACCTATTTTAATATCATCTTTTGTACATTTCATTTTGAAAAAAATTCCATTCAAAAATTTGATTTCATCCAATAGAACAACGAATCAGCCGAATTGACGAAGTTTTTAACGAACATCATCTACAACTGTCATTGCGATGAGCGCCAATGGAGGAGCCAACTTCACGCGAGTCCGTTTAAATTTTAAATTTCGACGGAGGCTTATGTTAGTTTTGCACTGGTCACAAAACAAGCACTATTGTTCAGCTGTGAAAATTGTTCGTCATTGACTTGAGTCGTTTTTTTTATATTCGTTTAATGTGAATTGTTAACTGTTTTTTTTGTGTAGATTGATGAAAATAGTTTTTAAATTGCAAACAAATAGTAAATTCTATGAATTGATCGATCAAAACAAAAAAGATAGACGAAAATCTTAGATATATTTGGACAGAACTGATATAATGGAGTCATTTTCGAAAGATATCCATGCGATTTTACGTGAACTCAATCAATCCGAACGAGAAGCTGATGAATTAATTTCGGTAATTAAATTATTGTATTCTTTTTGTGTGAATTTTGTGAATGGAATTGCAAAAACTAAATCATGAAAGAATAAAATTTCTTGGTTTGCGTCAGCACAGGTTTTGACAGTTCACATAGTTTCGATTTGATATGAGTGTGTCTGTTGACATGAGATTATTAAATGGATAAAAAAGACAGTTGTGATTTGAAAATTGAAACTTCAACTGATTTTCTTGAATGTTAATTAATGTAAAATAGAAAAATGATACGATCGGAATGGAAATATGGGAAAATTAACGCATTTCAATCATATTGCAGGGTTTCAAGAAAGGATTCGATGAAGTTATACAAAAATATGTTCAAACAAAAAGTACTCCAGTGAAGCCGAGCAAGAAGAAAGCCAAAGGCCGAACGGAAAAAGCTGATAATTATGGTGAGCCAAGGCAAATGCACGGTGGTGCCCATTTCAAAATGAACACTTTCGCCGTTGATAAGTTTTGATAAGGTTTCAATTGATAAAACAACGAAGCAATCGCTTGAATATCATTCAATGAATCGGGTTGTGGTGCTAATTTTGATTATTTGATCCCCAGATGACAGTATTTCATCGACAAATTCGTCGCGGAGTACGAATACGGTAACCAGAGTGACTGTATTGAATGATCATCAATCAGCTGATGATGAGCCGGCTCTATTGCGGCCAACTCGCACCGGTCGAGCTAAACCAACGTGCTATGTATGTATTGAAAAACCGTTTGAGACTTTTTTCGAAGTTTTCGATCAGTTTACTAAGATTTTAGCCAATTTTTGATTACAATTCGAAATCGAATCGCAACAAAAGCATCAAAATATTCCAAATAAACATAGAGAAATGGTTTGAAAATTTCAGAAAGAGCCGCCGTTGAATTCAAAAATGCGTCGAGATGGCACATTGACAGTTGTGAATGTGAAAACGGAACGAACATCAACCGATGGACGGCCGGACAAGCCAAAAGCGAGCGAAGACAAGGAAAATGAACCCGAGCGACCGGTTCGTATTAAGAAGGAAAAGATTGATGAACCAATTGCAACGAAACCAACAGCCAATAAAACAACCACCCGCTCAACAGAAATAGATGGTAGCAAGAAACCATCGAATGATGACTCAAATGATTCGTTGGAAATTGTTCCAATGGAAACGAATCCAACGATTGAATTGTCGGATGAAGAAACGGGTAATGATGGTAGCAAAATGCCACCACCAGCATTCGTTCCACCGATCAAGCCGGTAAAAGAAAAGAAAGCACCAGTCGAGAAAAAGATTCGATCAACACGGTCCAAACAGCCAAAACGCAAGGTATTTTTTTTTTTATTTGACCCACCTTTTGCTTGGAAAATTCATGAAATTGATTTTTTACTCCATTTTTTTCCTTCATTCTAAGAAAATAATGTTCTTAGTTGTTTTGGCGCACGATTGAAAGAAATACCAATTGCATCTTAAACCTTCACCCTCTTACTTTTTTCTCTTTTACAGATCAAACAGGAGCCAGTTTCGGAGAGTGAAGATGAAGGTGTGTCTAGTACAAATAATGCAGACAGTGAAGCAAGTAGCAACACGGCCGTTGAGGAAAAAACCGTTCGGTCCAGTCGAAGTGCATCGGAAAAATCGAAAACCAATCGTCCTCTCAACACAAGCGGTGAATCGTTATACGAAGATGCAATGTCACAGCCGTTAGTCAATACGGCAAATGTAAGCATAAAATCCGACTTAAGACTGAGTCGTTTAGTATCTAAAAATATGTATATATTCATTTTCGCCATGCAGAAGCCACAATGTGATGCAACATTTGTGACAACGGTGGACGAAACGGAAAAAGAGCAACTTTCACCAAGGGGAACATACATAATACCGAAAGGTGGTGATGGTATCGATGGTCCAAATGCAACGTTCAATGTTGAACAAACGGCAAAGGCCACTGCGAATCGCGCAATAAATGATCAAACCGTTGTTGTTGGTGGTACAAAAGGTGCAGCAGGTTCAAAAGTGTCGGCTAGCAGTATTATGACTGAAGATGACTCCGATTCGGATACTGGCACTCGAAAATACAATGGGCTGAAAACAAAGAAGAATCCAAAGGAATTGTTCAAGTAAGTGGAATTGTCTAAATTTTCATGTGAATTTTAAGGCATTTTACAATCGTATCGCTTCATAGAGCCGCTTCTATTCGTTGTTAATAACAAAATCTCTTCATTATTTCAGTCCATGCACATCGAAACCAAACATCAAACAACGGGTTGAAGCATTTGAAAAATTGCAAACTCCACAGAAGGAGACACGCACCAGAGCAGCACGAGTTGAAAGCGAAGTATGATTTCAATCAAATGTTGTAACAATTTGGAGGATATTTCGTAATTTCTACGTATCATTTCAGAAATCCAAATTAACTTATGGCTCAGCACATACTCGCACCAATTCGGCCACACGTTATGCTCAATCGATACCGAAGCCAGTACTCACCAAATCGCAAAGTGTTGAGGAAATTCGTAAAAAGGCGCAGGTAAACAAATCCTTTGCAATTAGTTTGATGGGTATTGTTGGGAATGGGTCGAAATAGTTGAATGAAATTCAATACTGTTGTGTAATTTTCACACCAGGCGGTAGCGGACGAAAAGAAGAAGAAACAAGATGATAAATTGCGAAAAGCGCAGCAATTACGCGAAGCGCAAGACCGGGAGAAGGCTGAAAAACAACGCAAACTACTACAAGTAAATGAATAATTTTGGATTTTCAAACTTTGCCATCAAAGTGACATCAGCTTACATTTTTCTCATCATTTGACAATTTTTTCTTTCATTCCACAGGAAAAAGAGCAACGGGCGCGAGAAAAGGAGAAGCAAAAGCAACAGGAAGAATTGCTAAGATTGCAGGAGCAAAAACGTAAAGAAGCTGAACGTGAACAAAAGCGAAAGTAAGTGCATAATCAAATTTTCGTTCAAGACATTCCCGCGTTTTTTCCTGCTCAATTCCAGAATGTTCACGAAAATAATAAACTCCGTTCGTTCGTTGAATTACAGAGAGGCGCAGTTAGCAAAGAAAGCAGCGGCTGATCGTAAAGAGCAAGAGCATTATCTACGGGTGTTGGCCGAGAAGAAGGCAATGCAAGAGCAGCTCAAACTGAATAAAATGAAAGCGGAAGAACAGCGCAAGAAGAATGCATACAATTTTGATATGCTGGATAGTGGTGATTCAACGGATGACGAAGGGAAAACGTCAAGCAAACGACCGACACCACCATCGTGGAGTACATCACATAATCGTTATGCGTTTGTTATGGCCCAAGCGCGTGTTAGCACCAAAATTACGGACAAATTCTTTTCGGTAGCACCGCATGAAGTCGATTTACGTGAGATTTTCCCGAGTATCGACGAAAAATACTTGCGCCGAAATTCAAGCGCCGTTTGGAATTCACCACCTCGCTATTCACTATTGCCGAAATATTAATAGGTCTTTCTTATCCACCTATCCAGGGAGAGATATATTCATTTATTTTTATTATGTCATGTCGGTTCTATTCCATTAAATATTCATTTCTCTTAACCATTTTTATTTGCCATTCAAACCCAAAACCGTTTCGATCCGATTGAAGACTATGTGCATGTCTTAGTTTGTAGTGAATTTAGAATTTATTTAAGTAAATAAGACTAACAATGGAAATTATTGCAAAATTGTTCGAAAATCATGAAATAAAAACACAAATTATCCACAAAATAAACTTCCATTTGGCGATCACTTACAGTTTTTATAAAAAACTTTATCGTTTCAACTCGTTTGTGCAATTGCTAAAAATGTGATTGCTAAAAAATTTGCATTAACGCTGTAATATATACTGTGTTCCAAAAATATCATATAATGCTGCATTTGCACTTTCGCGTGCATATAGCGCGATTCAATAAAAACACAACACTTTTATTCTTTTACTCTGCTTTTTTCCCAAGAATATTTCTGAAAGTTGTCATTTTTACTGGAAGTTGTCTATTCTAAAACTTCACTTCAGGTTGACTTTGTTGTTCTGCATTATTATTTCTGCATTAAAAAAAATATCGAATTGAATTAGAAAAACGGTTTTCTGATTTGTTGTAAAATGAATTTATGAAATATTTACTTTTTTTAGCTTCATCTCTTTCGTTAAGATATTTTTTGAATTCTTCATCCCTTTTGTCTTTAGAGTGCGCACAATCGACTTTACATTTGACGGTAGACCATGCCTTCGCGTTTTCTATGTCTCAGTCTTCCTTTTTTATTTGTGCTCGAGATTCCGCTAGAGCCTGGGCTTGGATTCTTTTTGCCGTTGTTCATCGTTCGGGGTTATTCAATACGAATGAAATTGAAGTCCAATGACAATGTTGAAATGAAATAAAAAGTGTTTGTTCAGCATATTGAGCCAACCTTGATATTTACCTGTCGTTTGATAGTTATTTATCAAACATTGCATACCTTGGTTATTTCGAACAACGAAACTAAGAAAATTATGTATGACAATTAATAAACTCACCACTTAGCGAATTTATCACAACTGATGGTGAACTTTAAAAAAAAAATACTGTTATCTGATACTTACCTATAACGGTCGATAAATTCAAAGAAAAATATAATGCGATTTTATACGAGAGAGGTGCGTTTGGAGTTTTTTAAAGATTCTTTCCGTGACTCAGGCTGGGTAATTTAACATACAAAAAACAATCAAATTAATATTATTACATCATTTGATAATTAATAATAATTATAATTTGCAGGAAACGCCAGTGAGGGCATCGTTAGGTGCGATCCATCAAATAGTTGCTTTTACCACCATGGCAAACCATTTCCGGCTGCATAGCAGTGAAAATTCCCAAAAATGATTTTTATGCTGATAAAGAAATCCGTTGTCAAAGTTTCGTTCGTATGCAGGGAACACTTGCAAATGATTGCAAAATCGAATACGTACAAGTAAATATACTGTTGTTTTTCTTGTTGTAATTGCAATTTTATCTAGTTTAAAATGTTCGTTGAATTTATTGATTTGTTTAGGAAAATCTTGTAACTTCATGCTTGGACTTGGATGTAATATACTCGACTTCTTACGAATCGCTAAATATTTATATTCCGGAGAAATGGTAGCGCTCGCTTTGAAATAGGTCCTGATGGCATCTTGCCAATATTTGGTGATCAAATGTGTGCCGCGGACGTTCGCTTCAATCAAACTCCGCAACTCGGCATTTTACATTCATTATTTTATTGTCCACACAATTTTGTCCTCAATTGCCTAGCGTCGCTCAATCCACACTGGGACAACGACAAATTATTCTAGGAGAGCCGACGCATTACCATTGCATGCTATCAACATATAACATATTACGAATGGTTGCCGCTAGTATTGGGTACACTATATTTTGGAAGAAAAAAACTTAACACAATTCCTTTTCTAACCACAATATAATGATTATATTTAAGTATGATCCTCACGTCAATCCAACGACATTGCATGAGTCTGCAAATTGCGCGTTCCGATGGTTCCATGCAAATATCCCGTCAAGACTACTCCCCTGGGGTACTAATTGATGATTTAGCTTTAAAATGTGTTAATTTTTTCTAATATAAGTAATTATTTTTAAAAATTAAACAGATCAGGAGCTTGTTTGTGAAAATGCCATACAAAGACAAAGAAACTGGTGCTGATACACTTTTATATGATGTGATGCGTGGACGTTGCGGTGGAATTTGTCCTTTCATTGAATTCTTTCCTCTATGCATTTATTATATGTGAAAATTCCTTTGAAAATCAATAATGAATGCTTCAATTTCTGTCATTGATTGCGAATCGCTTTTATAACATTGAAAATTTAATTTTAAAATTGGGAATCAAATGAATTTTATGGAATCGTGCTGTTCGTTAGGGTAATTAAGTTACACCTGTACCACATACAATGTATACTGAAAAAATTTCTCCTTAAAGCCAAAACCGTTATCGTCTTTGGAATTTGTTTGGTTCTTTGGAAAATTATACCACAAATTTTGGAACATAATCAGAGATTAGTCATTGTTTTTCTAATCCTCATCCTCTTTATTCGGATTTTTTCTTAAATAAATGTGAAAATGATGCTGTTCAGTGTGAACTGCTGGTTTTTAGTCTAGACGGTCATGAAAACAATCAAGCAAGCAAATCTCAATCCACGGTCTTTTTTCAAATGACAATTTTGAAAAATGTTCCTTCATAGTTGCTCGTCTCAGGTAATTTGCTGTTTGATACTGCGATTTGGTCGACCTCATTTATAATTAGACCTCATAACTATCGTTCAATTTTTCATTTGAAATGAATGTATTTTTGAAAACTCTCGGTTAGAGTGGTTTCACCCAAAAATATTCGACCAAAAATGACAGAATCTAAGAATGACCGTTACGAATGTTCTTTGTGGTTTTTTCAAGGGTTGAAGGTTAGTTTCGACTGAAGTTTCTAATTACGGTGTCGTGCATCTATGATCCGTGTACCTGTAAATGAAGGTATATGGCAAATCCGTAGAATGGTCGACTGGGTGTATGTGTTTGTGTGGTGTGTGCGGAGTTTTTTTCTTCATTTTTGTTTTCTCTCAAACCGAATTATAAACAGCAGGACAATTTAGTTTTAAAGGCAGTTCCTGTTTGACTGCTGAAGATTGCTTTACTCTTTTTTACAAATTTATACTATTCATTCAATCATAACTAACAAATACAACCACTAAGTGTAGTGTGTAAACTTCTTTCGTTAAATTTTTCGATCAATTGGTTTGAGTCACGAAGAAATGAGAATAAATAAAGAAAACTGAATTGTTCTAGTTTCATAAAACGGTAAGTCAGAGAAACTGAAAATATTCTATACTAATTTACAGAATATACCGAAAAAGACGAGAATTTATCTCTTGCAATTTCAATGTGTATATAATTAATCGATAATTTTTATTTTTACATTGACAGTTCATCAGAAAAATAAAGAAAAACGATGAAATTCACCGGTCTTAATATTGATTGCCTTGAAATTGTGTTCGAGTATCTAGAACTGATTGATCTATTGAATGTGGCCGATACAAACAAACGACTAAATAAAGCTGCTGAACTCGTGTTTGCTCGCAAGTATGGTGATGAATATATTGTGCTATTGAATTGTTTTAGTTATAATAGGATTTCCCGGGATCAAATATTCAAAATTGAAGGCAAAATAATTTCGATCGCAGATTTAAAAGCTAGTTTGCAGTTATTACGTTGTTTTGGACGTGTGATTTTTTGCATATTCTTTAACTATTTACCAGGTGACGTTGAATATCTACCTGAAATTGATCGGAAATTGTTAACTTACGTCAACAGTTATTGTGCTGAGTACTTGAAAGAATTGCTTATAAAACGAAATGAATTGCTAAAGTATTTATGCAAGCCATTCCCGAACGTTGTTTATGTTTCTTTCGAATATTGTACACACACTATTTTTGATAGTTGCATCAACACATTGTTCCCTAAAAATTAAAAAAATAAGGTACAGTCATTCGGCAGACGATCTATCATTTTTCGACATTAACACAAAACACATTCCGCATTTGGAACATATGGATATCCGCGAATGGATTTACGCGGAATACATTCCTGGTGAAACGGTGCTAGATTTGTTGCAACTGAATCCGCAGTTGAAATGTCTAACCATCTTCACTGCTAAAGAAGACAGTAAATTGAGTGTAAATTTAATTCGGGATGCAGTTGATAGCTTGCAAAATATTGAACAACTTCACATCACCCTAATGCCCATCACATTGATCAACGACAGTGATAATTTCATACGCATGAAAAGCGTAAAAACATTCGAAGTTTTTGTTCAGTCACTTGGTGATTTGTCAGTACAGTTACTACCATTTTCATTTGATCATCTCGAAGAATTCATCTTTAAATTTGCAGAGATTGACAGAGAATTCGCTTTTGAACAGTTTTTTGACTTTGTTGACAAACATCCAACAATAACACAGCTATGGCTTCAACAAGCCGTAGGCTCAGTTGTTATGGACTGGTCTAAATTAGCGATATCTTTGCCATTCTTGGTTGAAGTTAATATATTAGACTGCCCTTTTTCAACTGATGAAGCAATCGAATCCATGGGTAAATTTAAAATGCTGAAAAAATTTGAAATTCGACAAGATATGTTCAACACGGTCGAACCCGATATTTTATGCAAACGTTTGGGTAACAAATGGGTGATCACAGAGAAATACATCAAAGAACACAAACAACACATCACGCTAGTACGCAAAATCTGAAGTAGAATACGGAAAAAAATGATGGAGATACAAAAAAATTCGAATTAGGTATTCGTGGGTGTTGACCATAAATTGAAACGCGATGGGTAAAATTAGACTGCAGTGCGATGAAATCAATAGATTTTACGTTTTTTAAAGAAAAACGCCATCATTTTAGCAATAAAAATCATAGGGAAAAAAACTAAATTCCATGTTGGTTTTGTATATTTTATTTGAAGACAATAGCACCCGGTTCACATCCTTCATACGGTTTTCTCGTTGAAAGCAGTGCGAATATTTGTTTTACATCATTTATCAAATAAGTTTGAATTCATATTTGGAAGCAAACTTGGGAAAAGATGTTTTTTTTCTGTCTCACATTTTACTATATTAACAATTCATGACTACTGTGAAGAAAAAAATAGAAATCAAGACAAATTTTGGCCTTTAATCTATATTATAACTGAACGTCCGTCTGTCTGTCTGTCTGTCTGTCCTACTTTTTTTTATTTTCACGATTTTTTAATTCTTGGTTTTGTTAATGAATATGCCGTTAAAATTCTCGCGGCTTAAATAGAATCTATCATAATACATATCAGTTTTGATTTTCGAATGTAATTTTCAAAAAATTTGAACAAAATTTTTTTTTATTGTTTTTCGATACAACGTACATTAATGTGGATTGAAGGCAATGAGATAATATATGCGTATTATTGTTGAAGAGATTTTATTTCATGTAAAAATAAATAAATTGAAAAAATTCATAATTCACGTCAGGACAAACAATACATGTGTGAAATTTGTTTTGGATAAAAGAGACTTAAAATGGGGAGAAGACACACGTAGATTGGCTTTATATAAAGTAGCTTGGATAAGAATCGTTTAAGCTTGAAACACTGATTTGAGAGAAAATGTATTGTTTTCTTCAATACAAGAAAGAATTATGCGGTGGAACAGAAAATGGCTCTAAATTCGAGTGAAAAAAATAAAATAGATATATGTTTATTAAGAGAAAAATCAGAATATTAAATGAATGGGTGGGTGATGATGATGAGTGACTGGAAAATGAAAAAATTATTCGAATTAAAGATAGACGTTATTCAGATTTTTTATCTTTTCATTTGATACGAATTGTATACAATGTTAATTTCGGGGTGTCGCGAAGCGACCTAGCGCCGAAGCCGAGCGAAGCGAGGCGAGGCCGCTAGTTTGAAATAAATGAAACAGCGATGATTTGAGCTCAATTTTTTTTGCGTTAAATTTTGAAGACATTTTTGTTCTTGGATTGTCTCAAATTTGAAATACTCTGAATAAAATTGATCCCGTTGATCGAAAAATGTATTTGTTTTTTAGTTTTGTTCTGCAATTGTTTGTAAAATCGAAAGTTGATTCGCTGAGAATAAAAACAACTTATTGAATCGTTCGCAGAACAAAGCGAAACACAGCGTTTTTTTCATACGGAGTTGTTGTTGTATTACTTTGTTCTGCGAACGATTCAATAAGTTGTTTTCATTCTCAGCGAATCAGTTCTTTTAAATCAATAATCGATCATTAATAAATCATTATTGATTAGTTTTAAAATTGTAAAAAATGTCCCACATCCAACTGAAGTGATCTTAAACGAAAATTATTACCGCATCACCGCTATCTGTTTCGTTTGTTTTATTCCTTACGTCAAGCTGTCAATTACAATGTAAGAATTGTGTTCATTGATTTTGTTTAACCATTTATACACATTTTACATTTTTTTCTTCTTTTTCTACCAATTAAATTAAACATAAATGCTATCGATCTAGAAAAAAAAATTGTAACGAAATAAAAATGTATAAATTACACAATTTTCCATAGGAAAATTTTCGTTTTCGTTTTGGTTTCTGAGACAACACTAAAATGTAGAGATCATTGGATATGAATAAACAGAAAGTTTTTGAAAGAAAATATAATCAGTCGATGAATTTCGTTAGAATGACTGATTATACCTATTTGATTATCGTCGAAGCTGAACAAGATTGTAAATAAATAAATACATTATTAATAAATACCCACAGTTGATTTGCTGCAATCATATTGGAAACCCTAGTATTCACTTGCATCAACTACTCTGTACCTCATGACCTGTTTTGTCTTTTGTGTGTGTGTGTTGCTTCAGTGAGACTTTGATCAATTTTAGAAAAATCCGTTAAGAGTCTTACCATTTTGCAAATTGGAAAAAACCCTCTCCTGGGCTGGAGACTCCAGCCTGGAGTCCATCGTATATTCTAACATTTGTCTGTACGCTACAGTCTGTACCATGATAAGGAAACATTTTTTATTGTACCACTCTTTCCTCGCTAAAAACGAGACGTCGCTTGCAACTCAACCAAGTGTTCTCCGCAGCAAAATCACTTTTCCGCTCGCATCCTCCAATAATTTTAACAATTCCATATTATTTGCCAAGGAAAACACCAACGTATTTTTATTTTTCAGCAAATGAAATTTGTATTTATTTTTATAAAATTATATCACAGATTTCACGCTCTGATTATTTGGATAAAAACTTTTAATGCGACGAAGTTTTTCCACAAGGAAAGAAAAGACGAAGAAAACTAAATGTATGTGTGACAAAAAAAAAAACAAGAAGAAAAATCGAAAACTATAAAACTTTGACCAAAATTCATTAGATCGCTATTGCTTTTTGCTGTTGCTCAAGTGATTGGTTCACAAAATTGGAAGAGGAGAAGAAAAAAAAAACCAAGAGAAAAAAGAAAATCTCTCTCACTATAGCTAGTTATGAAGTTATGAAATTTTCCTCTCTTATTTCATTGCGATTACGTTATACATATATCTATATATCATCGAACCATGTATATATATATCTATCGATAGAATGTGTTTGTGTGTGGAAGACGCACAGATGGTTGAGTTCGTTCGTTTCCAAATAATCCAGTATAAGTATGGTTGACTATCTAAAGCACACTGTGCATTCAAGCATGAACCTTTCGATAAACACGTGTTGAGCTTAAATCGCCCGAATGTGTGACTCTTATAACATATAAAATTAATAGCGAACATATTTTAAATACCAAAAAAAAGGAAACATATTTTACAATTAACGAAAATTACGGTTGTTTCGTTCGATTTTGTTTGATTTTTCGTTCATTCTTTTAAACGGTCTCTTTTAAATTAAACGGTTGATCGAAAAAGATTGTCAGTTCAAGTTAATTTAAAAAAAAATTTAATTTAAAAACCGAAAAAGAGAAGAGAAAAAAAAAGTAACGGAAATTGGTATACTTTAATTACTTGCTATTTGCACGTAAAATATAATATATATAATAATTAATTAAAAAAGCAGTCCGAATATTGCATTAAAAGAAACATTGCTTAATGGATACGACACAGATAGAGAGAAATTGATAAAATCTAAGTTATGTTTTTTTGTTTTCGATAAGCACAATGCGGCACATTGAACGCTCGGGATCGCGCGATTCATTCAAATTTCGAGTTGTTTTATTTTTATCTGCTTTTGGGAGAACTTAAAAATGCCATAGAACAAAAATGGTTGATATGAGTAGAATGTAGACGTTGTTTGCGGCAACGGTGTTCATGGTCGCTGTCGAATAAACTAGCGGCTCTTTACGTTGTTCTCCATCATCGTACACCTCATTGGAATAGGTTGATGTGACTCGAGGACATCCCATCCATCGTACCGCTGACGAATCGGGTCTACTTCGTGTCACATGCATTATTGAATCGTTAAATTGCCAAAATGATTTCCCTTTAAAGAAATACGTTTTCCCTATTGAACCATGAAAATGGTTTTCCAAAATGAAGAAGAGAGAGAGAGAGAGATAGAGAGAAAAAAACGAGAGAAAATTTATGAATTTTATTCCTGTGAATAATTATCCAGTTTATCGATGGATTCACGCATGACTGAATCGATAGATCAAATTTGTGTCTACTCCGGCGAATGAAAACCCACACGCACACATATGCGAAATATTTGCAAAATGAATAACTAATAATATATGATTCAATCAAATTTACCGTCTTTATATTGAAAGGCTGCATCGATGTGGTAACCAATACCTCGCCAAATTGACATATCACGTGGATAATCTAATTCCACGTGATGAATATCTTCGTCGAATCTGCGAACACAGATGAAATGATTTATTTTTTATTTTTCATGTATTTTTTTTTCTGCTGTGCCATGCTCGACGACAGCATACACATGGCTTATCACATTTAAATGTGCTCTGTATGCGAAAAAGTACGCGTGTATATCACACTCGGCATCGCTTCCCCATTGTGAGAGCTAAGCGACAGCATGCGATACACACATATACCGTTTTCGCAACAATGTTACATAAGTTTTGCCACAAAATCGCTCTCAGAGAGAGAGAGAGAGAGAGAGAGAGAGAGAGAGAGAGAGAGAGAGAAACAGTTCAATCAGATTGTTTGCATTTTACCTCCAATACATGGTTCCGCTATAGAAATATGTTCGATTGTTGTGACCCCACACCAGAACGGCATCGATTTTATCCACTGTTGCTGGCAACCCGAGAGTGGTTAGTGCTTTAGGGTAACCATCCTCCAATTTATTTGAATTGAAAACGTAATACATTTTTCCTAATAAAATGAAGCAGAAAACGAGAGAAAGAGAAAGAGAGAAAACATACACAAAAAGTGAAATCAAATGGTGAAAATTCATGAATTTTGCAGGCTGGAGATAGTGAAGTGTAGGTGATACCGAGAGTTGAACGGGATTTTTTTTTTGTCGTCGTCATCGTTGGTTATCAAGCACGTGATACGCTTTGAACATAACCGTTGGCTGTATTTTGTGTCACTTCACACCACTCCCCGGTTTTATCAATTGATAATTTCATTTTGGTATAAAATTATGGAAAATGTGCTTACCCATGAAAAATACAATTTTCCTGTGTTTATTCTCATAGACGGCATCAATGTGTGTGAAATTACTTGGCAATTGCGACCATACACGATTGATTTCATGCGGATAACCGCTATGCAATCCATTGTCACCGATCCGCCACAAATACTGGGGTAGAAAAATGGCAAAACAATAAATGAGTGTGATTATGCGTAATGAAATCGTTTTAAAATGTTCCGCATTTTCAACCGGTGAAAATGGGCTTTATCGTTAAATATGGCAATTATCGTTCGAAATGGCATTCAGCGAATGCTGTTCGAAAATGTCAACACTTACGCGATCTTTGAAAATGAAGAGTTCGTTGCGAATTATTGTGATGGCATCGTAGCTGGTGTTGCAGGTGTCGGGTTTTTCTTTATTCGGATGATTTTGGCCATTTTTATTGTATTTCGGATGGTGATTGTGATGATGCCATGGTTTATTGGTTGTTGATGGTGTATTTTGTCCATCATATCGATGACGTTCACGCTCTTCGCGTTCCCAAGCACTTTGTTGCCGTCTTTTCTCCTGTTCGTCCCGTTCCTTTTGTTCACGTTCCTTTTGTCGTCGTCTCTCTTTTTCCCGCTGCTCACGTTCACTCGCTCGTCGTTCCCATTCTTTTCGCTCCCATTCCTGTCGTTGTCGTTCACGCTCCAACCGCTGTCTCTCTCTGTCCCTTTCTGCTTCCTGTCGTTCACGTTCGTCACGTTCCCGTTGTCGGTCACGATCACGATCCGTTGGACTTCGATCGGGATAATACGAACGCGGTGTTGTGCTGGTCGTTGTTGATGCGCTGGTTGTAAGACGTGGCCTTGGATTATCACCCCAAATCTTTTGACGAGATCCATAAATTTGCTGAATCGCCAGACGATCGTCTTCCGGTAATTCTTTGTACTTTTGATAACCATGATACCACGGAAACATTATCGCACTCTCAACCGATGAATGTCCCAAACCCAACGAATGACCAAACTATATACAACGAACACAGAATATTTGAATTAGATAATTGAATTTGGAGCTGTATGCAAAGCATGTACAACGCATTACCTCATGCACTGCGACACCCAGTAAATTTGTACCTATAACGGCAACGAAATGGAAAAAAAAATAAATATTTTAATTAAGATTGAATTGAAACCACAGATTCTAAATGCAATTTGCAATCGATTCAACTCTTTGGTTTGATATTGTATTCGTGCACCGAAGAAGAAAAAACACAATTTACTATACGAACAATACGGATATGGAATTGGATTGAGCAAAAGTGATTTGTATTGTAATTTTTTGTATATTTTATATATGATTTCGGGTTTGCAACGGTAATTTCGACATATGTTGTCTCTCTATCTATTGATATTGGAAGAAAATACACTCTTTTCCGGAGAAAGAATCTTCTTTTTTTTTCAGGGAAAAAGTACACTTGCATCGTTGAATATAGTCAACTAGATGTCTTTTTAAAAAATATATTAAATGTTGCAGTGTGATATTAATAACGCGCTCAATGGTTGTTCCTCTTTTTGATGATTTGCAGAAATTTATCTTACCATCACCCTCGTTTGGAGACAAAATCCATTTTTCCTCTTCATCGAAATGAGCATCACCGCCTCGACCAGTTCCTGGATAAAATGCATGGGCTAGCACCGATCCTGGCCCATCAAAATCGTATCCATCACCATGATGTCTCCTGAAATACAAAATGCATATTCAATCATGTGTTTCTCTGTCGATGAACTTTTTTATGATCGACAAGTTTTGTCATGTTTCAAGTTGAAAATTTTAACGAAGATGAACTCATTATGCCAAGGGGCAATTCACTAAAAAGTTGTATTACCTTTTTCACGTTGTATTACTTTTTCAGCAGCTTTGTATTACTTTTGAGTGATTTGCCCTTGCATTATGCAATGGTTTACAATTTTATTCATGCGACGAAACGAAGTGTTTACATTTATTTATTTTGGCGTTGTAGCGACTACTATAAAATCAAGTAAAATTTGAACCTCAAACCCTGGGTATCGACGCAAGTCGTAAATGATTTAAATTGATATTTGTAGATGACCAAGATTCAAAATTAAGAGAAGAAGAATATTCAAAAGTGGACGAAGCAGCGTGATATTTCAATTCTAGTTTCAAATTAGATAAAAATCTATCGACAAACTGCTTTTTATGGCACATACTCGTTCTCTGTTTAACTTGAGTTGAATGGAAAGTGTCAAGAAATTGATTTTTGTTGAAAAAATTGATTCAAATATCAGAGAGGATATTTGTATCTGACGCAGAAGATTAATATACCTGATTGAATGGCCAACGGTGGCATTTGCTTGGTCTATTATTCAAAATCATATTTCAAAATCGAAAGTAATAAATAAGAGTTCAAAACTTTTTGGTTACCAACCGTTTTTGTTGTCTTTGTTTCTCCGAAAAATTTGTTTCCAACAAAAAATGGTCAACAAAAACGGCACTAACAACAATAATAATCATAGAAGCGGAACATTTCGAAAGCAGAATGAGAGAAGATTAAAGTGTTCAATAAAGTAGAAAAAAGTCGCCAGTGAAATTGAAAAAAAAACCATGCACATTTTTTTTCTGCTATTGTTCTCGGTGTAAGTGTTTCAATAGTAAATGAACTTCGGCTGCTGGCAAAATGGTTGAAGAATGGCAAGAACACAGAGAGAGAAATAAAAAAAATTGGGGCTGGGTGTAAATTCCGCTAGATTTTATTTAAGTGACAGCAATGAAACTTACGGTGAAACCGAATTCGGTTCGGATCAGCGTCTCGCGCTGAGATTTTGGGAAACAGTGTGTCAGTGTGATACACACCAACAAAATGATGGAGAGGGAAAAGTGGTTTTTTTTCTTCAAATGGAATGCGAAAAGTGTAATCATTGTACTAAAAAGGTCATTCGCTCACCCCATCTCACTACCAAAGAAGGCAGAGGGCTAGAATCGAAGAGTATCATTTTCCCTTATCGAATGCACACCAATTTTTTGATAAATGTATCGTGCTACCGGATTTTTTTTTCGTTATTGTTGTTTGCTTGGCTGTGACTTCGTTTTCTTGTGGTCGCTTCAAATTAACCTTTACGTCAGTTGTCGTGCGAAAGTTTTTCGATCAAAAATGTTTATAGAACCTAATTTTATTGCCACTTCACTGTTGTAACATGCCAACAAAGCGTTTCGAAAGTGAAAAATAGTTTACGACCAAACAAATCTGGCTTTGGTCCTCTGTTACCGCTCCTCTCCTGTCTTTCACTTTTCGTGTGTCTTTGGATTTGTGAGTCGAAGTTTTTGTTTTTTTTTTATTTGGATTTGGACATTTTTCTTACCGTGCGAATAAAACTTGAATATCGGCATCTTTGCTGTACACTTCTTGGAATGTTAAACGAGATCCACGTGACCAAACATCGAGCGCTTCGCTTAGGATTTGCCGAACTCGTCCAACATCCAAATCGGCCATCGTTTGATTCACCAAACTATAAATAAAGCAGAAAAAAGAAACAATTTTTTAGTTTATTACGCAACATTTGTGCATCGTTTTGTATCGCAGGGATTTTGCCGGAGTCACGAGTTTCCCGTTATTTTTCCTATTTTTTTCGCAACTTTCTCGGACAATAATTTATACTATTTTTTTTCTATTTTAACATGTTGGTTCATAAATCATGAAACAAATTTGATTAAAAATATGAAAACTCTTTTCGGAGCTTAAGCCTAACTTTGTTGCGACGTTTGGATCTTTTTTTGTTCATTGTGCCAATGTTTTTCTGTTTGTAAGTGTGTTTGTGTGTGTGTGTGTGTGTTTCATTTCGGAAGTATTTTCGGTTAAGCACTTGAGTCAGTTAGTTTGAGATCAACATGGCTTTTAAGTGCTGTGGCAATGATAAAGTTGCACTCAAAAACAGTAAATTTTATGCATTCAGCATATTTTGGGTGTTTTTTTCTTTCTTTTCGCCTTCTCTCTCTCTCTCTCTCTCTCTCTCTCTTGCGTGCACGCTTCAAATGACTTTCATAACTAAGGGGATTTATCTCTCGCCAATGCTGCGAATGCATTCGCATTTCAGAACAAAAATTCGAATGTTTGCGAATGCGACGAATGCGGCTATGACAGCGAACTTGTGACTACATAATTCATTCGTTCATTCGTGTTTGTGCGTGCATTCGCAACGCTGCCGTATGTTTTCTATGTAAAAATTCGCACTCAAATTCGTGAGAACGTTCGAGAACAGCGAAATACGAATGCGAGTGCGAATGTTTACATAGAAATCATATGGCAGCGTTGCGAATGCATGGCACTGAGCGCGAATTTGTGAATAAAAATTCGAATGCCAAATGGACATAGAAGCCCCTAGTTTCATAATCGAGATGTAATTGTGTGTAAAATTTCGATGCAACAAAATGTCAGAACAACGAAAAATTAAGTTTTCGTAATCTTAACTACCAAATCGATGCGGGTGTTTTTTGTTTGTGTGTGAGTTTTTCTTTGGTTATTTAGTCTTTGGCCATTTTGTGTTGTCAAAACCGCAATATACTTACTGTCCAGTGCACTGTCGATGCATTTTGGTGTATTCCGTTGAGAATCCATTGGGGACTGTTGATTGTGTTCCAACTTAATCGCTCACTCAAGGAGGTTGTGATGATCGAATTAAGCATCACACCCAGGTTGAGTGAGTAACTAAGATAGTACAATAACCCGTTGACAAAACGCCGTTTCACTAATCACCGTTGTTTCGCCTCAAACCCTCTTTGACTGACATGAAAGAAGAAATCCTCCGGGTTTGCGACTCAAACAACAAGATCTATGGCCAAAGACACACTTTGCAAACGAGACGACGAATTATGTAAATTTCATTGCAATGATTTAAATAATTCGGCCGAGTCGCAATTCCTAGACATCAACTCACACGTGAATAAATTCAATCTAAATTCACCCAAAACCGAATAATGAATGTGGATATTATTTATGAATTAATCAGGATAAAATTTACGCTCAGTTTACTGCACAAAAACAACAACAACAGCAGCAGCAGCATCAACGACGCCACACCACGCCGTCATGAAGAGAGAATAAAAAAGACTGGTAGCAACAAAACGCATTCAGATTCATATTTTATGTAAATTTCGGTTATGATTCGAGTTTACTTGATATTCATATTATATTGTTCTCGGCCATTAGCAATTATGCTGAAGGTCCAAACTTCTCTATTTTCTGCAAATTTCATTTAAAAACAACGCCAAACCGTTCATTTGTCTCTTTTCTACTATTAGCGTTGGGGAAACGAATTTCAGACGGCATTTAATGTCCTCAACTTAACACAACCATCATCAGAGTCAAGATCATTTGACGCAACAATAACGTTAAGCCGTTTGAAATGGCGCGTCTCCATCTCTCGCTCGATCTTCCACTCGTGTGTTTAGTTTTTTGTTTTATATTTCCAAATGCAAATCGACAAAGTGTTAGTCGGAAAACTTGCCCGACGATTTCAGACCATGCACACACACCAATTTGCATTGACATAGATTTTTATGGCGACAAGGATTAACATGGTAACAGCTCTTTCAGTACACCACTACCATCATCATCATCATTGGATGTTGGTTTGTACTTTTGAAAGCTTGCATCTGTTTCGTTCAGTTCAACTGGATTCATCACTTGTGGTGGTGTGTTTAGTTGCTTGATTCGCACCTATTCGATCGTTTGAGATAGTGTTAATTTTTTTTTGTTGAATGCCAGTTGTATTTTTCGCGTGCTCCATTGTTCCGGCGAGATGAGTTTTTCGGTATAATCGCATATTAATGGCGCTTTTCATTCGTTCGTTCACTCGCTCAGTAGCTTTTATTTGGTGAAACGATACTTTTACCATTTTATATGTGCCGGGCATTGCTGATTAGCTGCTTCATCGCTGGATTAGTTTGCAACTTCAATGTAAATTGCATTTGGACTTCACTCAATTAATGCAATTCTAAAAAACAAGTTCGTTGCATTTCGAAATTGACAACAAACAGAATGATCGAAACAAGTCCTGAACAATTCCACATTCTCAATCTCGCTCCTCCCTCTCTCTCTCCTTCACTCTGCTTTTTCTCGTTCAATTTTTTCTTCTATGCACGCTTGAAATCACATGAATTTGAACGAATTATGACAATTTGCTAAGAAACGACCACTTTTTTCATGACCAGTGCTCATTGAACACCAGCAACAATGAACGAGAAAAAAAACCTATTGCCAAAAACCATCAAATGAATTGAAGTAATACACTGCGTTGCAGTAGATTTTATTGCACTCTTTTTATTTTAATTGCATTAAATTTGGAGCTGTGCAAAAATTACTGCTAAAACGAAGCGAAGCGCAAAGCCAATGCGAAATGAATTCCAAAGTTGCCGTTTTTTTCCATTTTTTTTCTGTTGTCTGTCGTAACCAACTAAACATTTGGAATAATTTTGCATTTAAAATAGAGCATAATTTGGTGCTCTTTTTTCACAAAGGGTAAAAAACTAGTTTGGAAAGTTGCACGTTTGTGTTTTGTCGCAAGGCAAATAATGGAATGCCACTGAACTCGAATGCTTTGGCGGAATGAGATTCGTGTTTGTTGAAACAAACCAAGGCAAAGTGCATAGAGAAAAACAAAAACGAGAGAGAAAACAACAGCCAGAGCGTGAGAGAGAGAGAGAGAGAGAAAGGGAGTGAGAGAAAACGGTGAAATTACAAATCGAAATCACAAAATATTTTTCGGTACGCATGACCTACTTGCGATGTGTTCTAATGGTTTAAATCCTTTCTCTCTCTCTCTCTCTCTCTCTCTCTCTCTCTCTCTCTCTCTCTCTCTCTCTCTCTCTCTCTCTCTCTGTTTGAATATACGCTGCCGGATGTGAACCATCACATTCATCGTCAAGTAGTGTGGGGTTTTAATTGGTATGAAAATCAGCGCAAAGCCGATTCAACTACTCGACTTGCTGCGTTGCTACCGAAATTACATTAATTACAACAGACAAAGCATTCGATGTTGCTCAAAAGAATTCCCATTCTGAACTCAACTTCAACGTGATGGCGAACAAATGGGAGCTATCAAGAAAGTTTGCATTCGATATCGCATCCTCAAGCGTGTGTGTGTAAAATATTTCAAACACATTGCAGCTCAAAAGCATTGTAATACACAGATCTTCCGGTTGTAAGCACACAAATCCACTGTATATATGTGTACATGTCGATGGCATCGATATTAGTTATGCAGGTGCAAAAGCTTGTTGGCAATCGCTGGGAAATGCGAATCTCTTGCCTTTGTTCAGTTCAATGGTTCAGCGTGTTCTCGTTACAGGCAGCCAAAAGTCAAGCATCTACGACACACATATACACATATTGGGTTGAATGTGTAAAAAAGCAGCCGAGTTCCTAAAATCAAATTGTTAATTTGCGAAATAATTTGACGTGTGCGTACGAAAAGTTGATCTCTCCCACTCTCTCTCTCTCTCTCTCTCTTTTGTTTTGGCGCCGTTGTTGGGCCAACAATATTTCGGCAGTTGTTTCGCCCCAACACTTTGCCAATTTTCACATTAAACCAGTAAAACATTTGAGCCACTATGTGAATCGTTCATGTGTGTGTGTGCGTGTGTGTGTGTGTGTGTGTTTGCAAGCATAACATACCCATACGATTCATTTTCACGAGGCTTTCACATCGCAAAATTATCGATGAGGGAGTCAACGAACAAAAAATAAACTGTATATGAACTAATAAAGTCAATATTTAAGTTCGTTTTGAAAGCGCATCGACAGTGTGATGCCATCGGCGATGGAACAACATGAAAATATCCTTAGACATAAAACACAAACATAAACAAAATATTGGAAAGTTTCCGATATATGTATGTACGGGGAAAATGATCTGTTCAACATCGAAGTGTACATGGGATGGAACACGGAGGCGGCCAAAATAACGTAAAGTCAATCAATTTTTACGCAGTCATTGTGCGGTGACGGTAGTGCCGGTCGTGGCACATTGGTGGATTGGATCTCCTTGTTCAGGCATAATTCACATTTTATTATATGAAATGGGATTTTATTGATCATCAGGCGCTGGCACTATGGAAGTTGTGCCTAGGGAAATTGTGCCCATTCTTTTTTATTTTATTTCATTTTTCGTTTGCTTCGATCGGATGTTTTTTTTTTCGTTTACGATTGCCCCATTTACAGTGGCTGGTGCTTTCTTTATTTATTTCTCGTCCATTCACTCATTCGCTTCCGCTAGTAAACGGGACCTTTTGCTTCATGATTGCTTTTTTCGCTCTGTTTCTATTATTAAAAATTACTGGTGAATAACTACGAATCAATGCATGAATAATAAATAAAGCGGTGAACGAGAGATGCACAACGCATTCATGAATTCAATAATAATCAATCACGAATAACCGAAAAAAAGGCGCGAGCGCGCTCACCACGCACGCACATACCCACTATTCGACATTTATAGGCGCTGTGATTTACGTATGATATCAATAATTCTATAAATTACATTTGATTACGTATATTCGAATAAAATTAAAATTGGGACATGTAACGGTGGAAAGGAACAGGCACACGAGAGAAAGAGTGATAGAGAAACAACAACACGGCACACGATGGTGGCAGCAGTGGGTGCATATACATAGTTTCGGAAATGTGAGCATATGAAATACATTGTCGATATATTTTTTGGGTTGTTGAAAAGAATTGAATGAAAAACATTACCGTTGTTATTGTTAGGCTTTTGCGCTACTTTTTTTCTTCGTTCGTTGGGTGGCGTGTTCGCGGGTGAACAGTTGTGTGTTCAGCATCACGTCACACATAATAATGGTGGTGTTGTGCTTTTTTCCGGCTGGTAAAATTCAACACTCATATATATTTGTGTTAGAGCTGAACCTATTTCGCATATTTGTTGGCATACTCTCACCTCACACTCTCACACTGTCTCATCAAAATCGACACCACCACCACCGCCACCGCCACCGCCACTGCCACTGCCACTGCCGCCGCCACATACGACATGCTGCGAACAAAGAAGTTTTGACAAATGAACGCTTTCACATCTGCCTATTTTCATTGGTAACGCCAATGAACTGCTGTCGAATTTTAATGTCATTCGTGCATCGGCATCGATGGCGGTCGTGTGGTAGTGGTGGTGGTTCAATGCCGAATGCCGTTTCTCAAATGGGCGAATCATGTTCAAACTCCTTTTCCAATGCAGAGCGACCTATCAAACAAAGTAATACCTGCTCTAAAATGTTGATTTGATCGATGGACTGATGGAACGTGCAATCGCTTTTTACTCTTTTTTTTTCGTTCGTTCGTTCCATGCTGATGTGCATTATATATGAATGCACACGAATCAGCGCCCACCGATGCATTAATACACACACATGTATATGTTTTTTATTCCAATGTTATGCATTTTTTTGCCAACAAATTCTTCGTTCATTTTGTGTGTGTGTGTGTGTGCCAACACAAACACACAAACACACAAAAACGAATCAATACGTTCGGCGAGTGGTATACCTTTTTGTTCATTTCATTTCGTTGTGGTGTTTGATAATTTGATGCGGTTAATTGCATGCGCCCATCATTTCAGCCGCAATAGAATGATAACATCCATAAACAAAATATAATATTTGATTTAGTGAAATATCCGCAGAATCGGAACGGGAATGGAAAAAAACACGAGCAAAATATGAAATAAATGAAGCGATATCCGAATAATCTATTTGCTTACAGTAGCCGCTGTATTTGTGAGAACGTAAATGAAGCGATTTTCGGTTCTGATCCCTCTCCTGTGTGCGTACGCTCGCGCGCGCGCTTCAAACACCGAAAATAAACACCTAAAGTGTAAATGCAATTATCTGCTAGTTTATTTTTCGTTATTCACAATATTGAATTTCAGGCCTTAATTCGAAATATTTATCAGTGGGGTGGATATGGTTGCCGAACATGTGAAACGCATTGCATAGCTCATCATCAGTACATGCGTTCAAATGTCAATCGCTTGCTTCATCTCGCTCTCTCACGCGCTCGGTGAATAACCATTTTTGTATTTGGCGAACGTAAACCCATTTCCCAATCGTATTTTCGCGCGTTACTTCGTTATCACACGCTGTGTGTGTGTGCGCGCGCTATGTGTATTTGTGGTGAAAACCTAATGTGCTTTTTTGCAGTCACTTTGCCAAACATACACACTTTTTTTTCGGCCCCGAAATCGAGACACAGAGAAAACGACAATGCCTTCTTTCTTGCCATCACATACCCCCACATAAGATGTTGAAGACTTAAAACGTTTTTAAATCAAAACACATGATACTCCAAGTAAATACACTTGCGGTAATGGCATTTTTTTTTTTGCTCTATCTCTTTCTTTCTATTTTGCTCGTTTGCTCGCCTTTTCGATGGCTTGATACATTTTCATGTTTTTTTATACGGTCTTATGATATCAAGAGGTTGTACGCGCTGCCTGAGAGATGGCTATAAAGAGCGACATCATCGTGCACATCGAAATGATTATTTGAAATACGATCGCGTTGATATTAAATGCTTGTGTCGATATTTTATCGAATTGAAAGAATGATTACACCGACGCTGTCTCTCTCACCCTCTCTCTCTCTGTCTCTGCATCGAAAGTCAAAGCGGAACAGCGTTCGGGACCCGAGTGGAAACAAGCAACAACTTCGGGAAAATGCGTTTTGCTGTTGTTGTTGTTGATTATATGAAGGGTGGGAGAGTGTCAGTTCGTGTTCAATAATCGCAATTTGCCATATGATTGCCACATTGATAACAATTTGAACACGCTCACAGCTCATCTGCGGTAATGTATTTGGCAATCCAATTCGAAATCAAAGCCATTGAACCACCATCCAACCAATCCATTCCCATTCCACCCATTTTTCTGCACAGCATTCACTCACTCCAACGATGACGGCCGCCACCCCGTTAAACCAACAGTGGCATTCCGAAAATATTCGGTATTTCGGTAATGTAAAACGTTCTGGTATTACAGACAAGTCTTTCAGCATGATAAAGCAATAATGGAATATTTTATTCTGTTGCCGGCCAAATAAAGCGTTTGATGAAAAAAAACACAGTCCTTGACGTGATAGTATGTCTTGCGGTGAAGAAAAAAGAACAGAAAGTCATGCCATTGTACTCATTCTTGATTCGTGTGTCTTAGCATTTATATTTTTTTCTTTCGCTCTGTCAAACTAATTGTCCTTTCGAAGTGTATTCTTCTCTTGCAATCACAACGTTAGCGTCTCACTGATTTGCGACAAAATATTAGTGGACAAAACTGAGCTTTTGTCGGTCTGAGCATAAAAGCAATGAGAATTATAGAAAGCAAGAGCTAGAGAGAGAAAGAAAGGGAAAGAGAAACCTGTATTTATTCCGCTGCATGGTCACAAAGAAACGCCACCAGAGAGAACTTTATTTGTAAGACAAATACGAAGAAGTGCCGACTTATGTATGTGTATCTATGCTGGTTCGTTCTTTTTTATTCCATTCCACTTCGTGTTCTTGTGTTTTCTTTGCATTTGAACTTACTTTCGTTCATATTTTCTGTATATTCAGCTTTCGTTGGTTCATTCGTTTGCTCGTTTCTTTCTCTAGTTTTTCGTTTGTGGTTTGTGCAATTGTGGTTCTCATGTCTCTCTCTCTCTCTCTCTCTCTCTCTCTCTCTCTCTCTCTATCTATCTATCTATCTCTTGCCTCAATTGCCCGCAGTAGTCATTTCACCGTCAGGTTCATTCACCGTTCCCAAATCGTCGAATTTCATTCATTCCATTTTATTTGAGTCAAAAAAAGAAATGCCAAATGTATATATTATATTGTTTATGTGTGTCTCTATTTCCTAACGGCATGGCGCGAATTTGGTTTTTTTCCCGGTTTTCTATAAGTTTTCCCCTTATTTTATTTCAATTTTTCTTTTAGATTTTTTTTTTCCTGCAGCCATTCATGCATTTCCACTTCCTTTGCCATTGCAATTGAATGGGTCGGCTCGAATACGTATTGTGCTTGTCTTTTCCTTCTTTTTAAACGATAAAAATTTCTCATGTATTACGGCATATCGTTTTGTTGTCCGCACGTACTACCAACAAAGCAATGACAAAGACAAGCGAAAGAAACAACAGAATGAATGAATGAATGAGTAAAGAAAAATGTGTATATATATATAGAAAGACAAATCAGACTCCCCCCATCTCTATCCAACCGACCCAATTTAACTCTACTCGACCCGACGAATCGGCTGACGAAGAAACGATATTTATGGATGAATGTTATAACGAGAAGGAACAAAGAACTCTTTAAGTCGACGCTGTAAAATGTATGGCAACTGCATTAAATGCTGTTAGTTATGCGAATAACAAAAGTGCAAATGTCGATGCAGAAAATATTTGCGCTAGGCAACAGCTACACATTATAACTGCGAATGTGAATGAAGGAAGAGAGCGCGCAGAAGAAAATATCGCGCTGAGCTGTGAGCGAAAGAGCACCAAACGAAACGACAAAAAAAAAAGAATGTAGAAGGGAAAAACGGTGGAAATCCAAATAAAAAGAATAGACAACCATTTTACAAGTGATGGGCAAACAACGGGCTGATATATTTATATGTAATGCTCTGTAAATTCCGCGGCAGAAGAGCGCGACGAGATAGAGGGCGAGAGAGGGAGAGCGGCGAAAAACAGTGGGAAAAAAGCACAAATCTAAAAGAGGACACACAATTTTTTTTTTTGTTGTCCTCATACAGTCAGTCGAATGAAATAGTCAAGAGACGTGAGTATTTTTAAGTAATTTACAAAAATATGATCAAGAGGACCCAGAATGGGTTTCACAATGGAAATGATAGTGGCGGGAACGAGTGACGAAAGAAGAAAAAAGAAAACATCGACGGCGAACAAAGTCACAAGCAGTTGTGCAAAATGCCATAAAAGTGCAACAAGACACTAGGACTAAATGAAACAGCCAGATACGGAATCAAAAACTCGCTCTTTAACTGTGTGTCTTAACGACAACACTGCGAGCCTGCGATGAACATATCGAAAGTTGAGTGTGTTCGGGGACATCGATAGCAGTAGCAGCAGCAGTGGCAATGGCATTCAAGCAAATAAAGGATTAGTGTCGTCGCAAACGATTTGATTTATCAACAGTTTGTGAATACAGAATATATATTTTATGCAAACGGCTTCTAAATGACAGCAAATACAAATCACTTGGCCGACATATTGCGATCCACCGATACTCTTCTTCTTTTTTGCCTCGTTTCTTTCATGAGAAAAAAAAACGGTAATAATAAAATATGGCTGTGTCGGACGCTTACGCCAGATTATCCTGCCATTCAAAATTCAGTGCAAAATGTAGAAGTCATCGTTGAAGAAAAAAAAATTGCCAACTTTTTTCTTCGATGTCTCGAAATATTTGAATTTCGCAGCAATCTGCAGGGATATTTATTTGAATAAGTCAGTCAAAAGTAAACGAAAGTAGTAACGCGCTCAACGCCAATAGAGCGTTTTTTTTTGTTGTTGAAAAAGGACGAAAAAAACACACGATTACCGAATGGAGAACAAAAAAAGAGAAAGCCTAGGAAGGCTGACTGTTCCGCCGCTTGCATATGAGGAATCTTTGATATTATATTCTTCACATGAATATCATCCAAAATGAGGCTAACAGACTGCACAAAAATATAAGCTGATTTCATTTTATATTGATGCAGACACATTTTGCAGTCAAATAGCATGAAATCGAGAATTATCTATGATCACCATAACGACCAAAGTCGATAAAGCCAAGATTTAGTATGCGATGGGTATGTGTGTGTGCTTTTTCTCTCCTCTTTTACGCCATGCCAGTGACATCATGTTGAAGACGGTGGAAATATTTTATTTCCGTTTTCATTTCTCAACTAGTATGCCTCGTTTTCTTTTCGGCAATTTTATCACATCGTATCCGGAGTCGTTCCGGCACATTAAAAAAAATAAACGACAATGAGACCTTCAACTCCGTTGAAATGCCCGTGCCGCTTTTTATCAGCTTTTAAATAATGTTCTAATTCGTATTTCCTTTCTTGGCGCATTTTATTATCGACTCCCCCCCCCCCATCCCTCTCTCGACCCTTTTCTCCCGACTGACAAATGTGATTTTATCGAAAACAAAAGCGACGACCACGGAACAGAGCAAAGAAAAAGGCCTAAATTAATAAACTAACACATACACTGATCAACAAAAATGAGAGAAGATTTTAATGGGGTTTTTCCATTTGAATCAATTCGAATATTTTCAGCCAGTGTTGATTGGTTTTTATTTTTAGTGGAGCGCATTGTTCTCTCTCTCTCTTACCATGTATATGTGTATAGTTTTTGTGTGGCAAAAAATAAAAAGTGCAGATCATATTCGCATTTGGAAATGCGTCATACCGTATGATTGATCAGTTTATTTAGGATTTCAGTGTTTAGCCACAGAAATGTGTGTACATTGTGAAAAGTTCCTATGATTGAATGGTTTACACACGGAATGTGGGTGGCCGATACGTTCTTTACTTCTCATTTTTTTTCATCCACATTATTCTCATCGTTGGTGGCGAGGAAAGCTATCAAAAATGGTTTCACATATATTTTATCAGCGAAATGGTTAGCACACAAACTAGATTAAAACAGTGGATGGAGTTGTTGGAGAGGGTGGGGTATTGATGAAAGTAGAGTGCAGATGAATATGTGTGAACTTGTGGCAATGGTTCGTTAATCAGTCCACATCGAATTTCTGACCATCAACCGCTAACAGAGGCATCCGATTTCATTACGTTTCGTTACACGAAAATCACTGCTCTTCTTTTGCTGCTAACAATTGAATTTAATATATAGCACATTTTGAATTGATGGCGGGTGGATGGCAGCAACGGCATCAATTCAAATGCATGTCGTAATGACTTTTTTATGGGCGAAGACGAGAAGCCACATCACACCACCACCAAACGCTATATTTATCTCATCAATGCCACACGAGCAAAAAAAAAAAAGAGAGAGAGAGAGAGAGAGAGAGAGAGAGAGAGAGAGAGAGAGAGAAAGAGATAAAGCGTGTCTGGGCACTTGATGCGTGTGCTCGCTTGGAACTTGAGATCACCATTTCCGAGAGTGAGCAACAAAACAACACCAACGAAAGAAAAAAAATTGTAAAAACAAATTTCAACCATTTTCTTTTATACGATCCATTTTAAAACTAACCACTCCGTCCAATGATAGAACGTAAAACAAATCACAACGGAAATAAAGAAGCATCGAAATGCGAAAGAATCTTGTGCGCTATTCCCAAGGCCAAACCATGCCCAATAACACTCACTCTCCCACACTCTTTTGCATCACATTTCAAACCGAGGAAGAAGAAGAAGAAGAAGATGAAAAAGAAAAACAACAACGAAAAAATCACACCCACAGTGTAGATTGTACTCTGTTTCAGTGCAACCACTGATTGAAAATGTTGGGAAAAATGCTATCATTTGCCCATTTTAGTTGTGGTGGTGGTGAGTTTTGTTGTTATTTTGCTAGTAAATCTCGCGCGCTCTCTCTCCCTCTCTGTCTTGCTAACATGGTGCTATCTATCGTTTTGTTGCATGTACGAACCGCATTGATAAAACGATAAAAAATGGATCCACGCCAAACAGGACTCTATAATCTTTTACGAAGAAAATAGAGAGAAAAAAAATACATCGAAACCCCGTATTCTTTGACTAGAGATGCAGCTCACAAAACTCGAAGGATGAAAAAAATATCATCGAATGAAAAAGAAAAAGGAAGCAAGAGAGAGAGAAAGCTCGTCGAAAACGAAGAAAAAAAATGTAAGCCATTAAATTTGCGGCATTCCAACGCGAATTACAAGGAAAATTGAAGCCCTTACATGAGGAAATATGCACATGCAGTGAATCGAAAATCGCAGCAGTGCAATACACACGAAAAAAGAGGAACAGGCAGCAGCCATACGAAAACATTGAGACAGAGAGAGAGAATCAAATAGGAAAATCCGGCGCGTCGACGGTAAAAAGTGAGAATCAAGTCGAAATGGCAAAGCTGTTCAATGTGTATAAAATTGTTGTGTTTATGTGACTGAGTGCGGTGTATGCATTGCCGTATAATGGCGAAACGTGCGTGTTTTTCCTCGACAAATCAATGGCTAGAGGAAAAGCTCTTCGAAACGGAGAGGCCGGGCAACTACAACAATGCCAAGCAAATCGAATTCCAAAACCCAAAGACAAATACAACTAAACAGCGATCGAATTTATGTATTGGGTTACAGTTTGCCACTTAGGAACAAAAAAGTGCTTTCGATACACATAATGGCACAGCACACAGATGCGTCGGATATAAATGCATGTAGAATCTTTCATGCTTCATAACCGAGCCACATTCCCGTTTTCCATCTCACTTTCGGTAATGCTTCTTTCGTGATTTTGTGTGCCGGCTACTGCTGCTGCTGCTGCTGCTGCTACTGCTGCTGCTGCTGCTGCTGCTGCTGCTGTGGAGTGTATGGTTCAGTTGTCACTATGTTGTATCCGATTACGAGTCGGGGCAGCAGTTGTTGCCTTGGTGGTTGCAATAAATTAACCATTTTCCTTTTCAATCTATCTGCAATCACATTTCACAATCTCGCCGCTTTTTATCCGCCGCCTCTGTCTCATTCTCACTTTTCGATTGCTGCAAACGTTTTTTGCGGAGAGATGGAGAGGGAGAGATAGAGATAGATGAAGCTTTGGATCGAATGCCATTACAAAAACCCTATGATTTGTGCTTTAACTATTACCGTGTAAGTTGTCACACAATGTCCTCGGGGAGTCACCAACGACATGATCACCTTCATACAATTGATGAAAAGTGATATTTCATGTTGTTTTTTCTTCTCCCGTCGGTTTCTTCTGTTCCAATCATTCAATGGCTCAGCATTTCGCTTTAGCTCGAAAACTCACATGCAAACTGCGCACACACGATATCAATCCGTTCAAATCGCCATATTTTTTGGCATTATGGGTTCCGAGCGTAAGTCGAGCCATTTATCGGTGATTCATTATTTGATTATTATTAGAGAAAAAAAATGCATTTTTCACATTGTCGGTTGATAATAACTCAGCAATCGGCTTATTGTAGATCAAAAACACTGAGAACAAAAAAAAATCTTTTCTTCTTAAAAACCCATAGGTTTTATTGAATTCCAATGTTAACATGTTGACAAAAAGGTAAATTTCACTGATTTTTTTTTTTTGGTATGCTTCAAGCGTATTGTATGTTTTGGGTATTTCCGGCAGCTATTTCACATCCGTAAGTATGACTGTATGTTGCATTAGGACCATTTGGTCCGAATCAGCACATGCAGTGAAATCTATTGTGCACATGCTCCATCGAACCAGGCACAAACCCGAAGAAAAAAAAACATGAGATTGATAATGAATAAGAATCATTTTTCCCGTGATGCTTTCTGCTGCTGTTGCTGCGAACATCGTTAACCGCTAACGAAAAAGCTTTTTCATGGGCAGTATTCAGAAATGATGAACAGTAAAAAAAAATTAAGTTTACCACATTAAAAGAGCGACTAATTCTGCAGCCATTCATTATCTCGTTTCTGCTCTTTTATATTCACATCATTCGGGGCGCCCTTCCCACGTCCGTATTCTGATCTTGGTTTGGATGCTTCATCGCCTTATTACGAAATAAAATCGCTATCAAAACGAGAAATGGCCACCACTCGGGTGAACGCGAGATTGCGGTGTGTGTGGGTGGTGGAGAAGAAGGGAGTTGATGGTTTAAATAAAAATTCCAAAACCAAACACAAAAAGACAGAGAAACCATATGTGATGGCCTTAAATTCGCAAAAATGCCATAATCATTTGGCGCACAATGCGCAAACGGATTTCGGTGAGAATACATTAAAATTGCCTGGCTGTAAATGTGATGCGGAGCAGGCGAGCGACCATAGAGACGGAGAAGGAGAGTGGGAAATACGGTCGAAACCAATACCGAAAACCACAAATAGGAGAGCCACATAATAAAGATATTTCATCATTCAGCGCAAACAATGCACCAAGATGAAATCTACATATAATGCCTTCGATGTGTGTATGTGTCTCTGTCTCTCCCTCTCTCTTCCTCCACGACATCATGGCACAAGCCAAAATAACGAAATATAACAAATAAGTTTATTTAAATCCTGGCGTTGACACGAGAAAAAACGTGACACAGACAAAGGCCACGACATACAGCCCAAACCGCAGAACTAAATACACACACAAATAGCCAACGATCAAAGGCAACAGAATGACGAAATGTATTTTTGTATGCTATTTCCAAACAACAAATCCAAATGGCGCTTCGATGATGCAATATTCTTTCTATCTCTCGTTTGACTCTTTTTTAGAAGCATATGCGTGTGTGTATGTTGAGCAAATCATAATGCCGTTTGCTACAAACGTGACGGAGTGCAGTCGAGGATCCATCCATCAGCACTTTGATGATGACCAACAAACCGCATCACTGAAACGATTATGAACATTGACAATCACACACACACACACACACACACACACACACACACACACACACACACGAACGATTGGATATTGAATTCACATTTGGACAAACACAGCCCGTCGAAATGAGCACACGGGACAGTCAATATTTGGGGTATAATTCGGTTCAACATTTAATTCTGTGATGATTTCGATCCCAATTCAGGAATACATACATGTTACGATTGCAAACAAGAAGCAACACAACAAGGGCAGAAAAACTTTTATGACAAATTCATTGAACCGCAATTGTTAGAACTATGGCTCGATTTGTGCGGTTTAAAACTTCAGATGGTGTTTGTTGTACCGCTTCACTGGATAAAGCGTACAAGCAAATGGTCACTTTAGATGGATTCAATACGTGAACATCTTTCGCAATCGAAACGATTCACATCGATTGGTTTTTCAATGATTTTTATTCGTTCACTAAATGTGAACTAAATCATTGAGTGTGTGTGTGTGTGTGTGTTTTTGTTGTTTTAGAATCAAATCATTGTCATTCCTATTGAAAATGTCTGTATTCATTCATTGATGTTAACAAACAGTTCTCTAGAACAAAATGATAGAAAAAGATAAGAAAGACTGTCCATTTGACAGATAATTATCAAATGCACTCTTGCCGATTAATTCGAAATGAACATTCGAGTTTGCCATTTTGCGCTGTACAATTTTGACAATCTTACGCGCAAAATTAGCTCATTCTCGATTTGGAAGAGGAAACACACTCTTTATGCTTGAATACATTTCTTGTGGAAGATAGCACACACAAACAACGAAATTTGCTGGAAAATTGTATAACGGTTCCAATTTTTATCATTTTTATGTGGGAGATGTATCATACGATTTTCTCACCTGGCCATTGTCAATGGCACATTTTCAGTGCCACTGTGTTCGAGCAGTGGTAATGGTTTTTAACTGAATTCAAAACGAGATAAACATTTTGCCGTCTTTTTTTCATTTGTTTTAACTTCAAAGCAACAGGGGAAAAATCTAATTTAAAATGATTTAATGGATAAATTAGGTGTCAATTCAAATGCCTTGTATTTGACGTAATAATTTGCAACAAAATAATCGTTCAGACAGTCTGAAAAGGATTGTAGCAAACAAATATGTTTCTTCTTCAATCAAGTTCAGTTTTAAATTCGACGAAATGCAGTCAATGCGATCGGACGAGAGACAAAGAAATTCAATGGAAAATGTAGACACTCTTTTTCTCTCTCTCGAGGAGAAAGGAAGCGGGAGAGAGGGAGACAGAGCGGGAGCAGTTGGCATAAGCACACTCAAAAAATCAAATAATGTTCCATGAAGTGTTTTCATCGTTGTATTAATTAGTCATTGAATTAAGTAGATAGATATTATTGAGTTACATGACCTCTGCTGGTATTAAGAGCGAAACAATTCCAGAAAGAATGAAGGAAACAGAAAGAAAACACAAACAAACTCGCGCGTTCACTCCCTTAACACTCCAAAACGGTTGTCTATAAAAGTGAAAAATAATGATTTATCCAGTACATAATCAGATGAACGGTGTACATAAATTTTAATGATGGCAACGAGGAAACTTTACGCCTGATAACCGAAGCGAATGTCGAAAATGGTGGGAGAAAGATAGGAAGGGAGAGAGAAAAAAAAAACAGCGCTTTTCCTAGAGAGACACGAGAACAACTGACAGAAGAAAAAAAAACAGCAACAAAAATGTTCATATAATTTAAACTGACGCGAAAATTGAGAAAACGCACAATATGCGCATAGAATGTGCAGATGGTAAGGCCAGATGAAATGGGGGCAAAAGCGATGCGATGAAAACGGCAAACGGATGACGACAACGATGAAGATGATGATGATGATGATGAAATAGCTTAAAACTTTCGCGCATCAACTAAAACGACGAGCATGAAATCTGGCTGTATAAAGAGTGCACTCTTTCGCTTACCCATTCACTTACTGCTCACTGTGCTTTTCCCCTCGAGCCCCAAAAATGACTCAGCACAGTTCAGTTAAGCGATATGATATGCATTGCTAAATGAAAAACAAATTAACAGCAAATTAAGAATGTTTTAATACGATTTTCGGCTAACGAAATGTGACAATGCATTAATTAATGTGAATTAATTTCTTGCACTAGGACAGCTCTCTATCGCTATTTTTCACTCACTATATCCATCGCTCTCCCGCTCTTTATCTCTATCTATCTCTCTTCCTCGTTTACTACCACGCTTGCTGACTCACTACTCCTATGTGCCTCCCATTTTTTCCTCGAAAACTCGCTTGCATAGCATCGTGCAATCAATAAATTCGTTTTGTGCATCGCAAAACGTGCTCGTACCATGTTTGCAGACACATTCATAGATTTTAAATGCAACATTTTTCAATCATTTTGCTCGAATTGAAAGCTTCACTTTTTTTTTATCAAATGTGCCCGAAACAATAACAAAAAAATCCAACCGAAAACTGAATGTTGTTGGCTTTGTTATGTTAAAGCGAGAGCTAATTACACATTTTTACCATCAAAATGTTCAGTATCAGCCGTCGAATAATCATCGGATCGGTTAAATAAACGGCAATAATAAACGCTGTTGGCATTCAAACGATCGAAATATTCGTCTAATTGAAATGGGAGGAGAAGAATATGGAACAACAACTACAAAAAAACGGTATGTGCATGAATGCTAATCGAAGTACAACTCATTTTCGTGTGGGCGATTTTTTTACGTCCGATTGCAAAATTGCCGAGTGAATGAAGTGAAATAAAAACGCACGCACATGCATTGAAGTGCAAAAGTCCAACAACAATAGTAGTCAGGTAGTTGGTAGTGACAACACATCGGGTTTATATGCCTTTTCATCCATTGCTTTGGAAATGTTCTGATTGTGACACTAAGCCGTTGCTGATCCTCTCGATTGGTGGCGAATATGAATGTGAAGCGCATTTCAGCAGTCTCAATGATTTTGTCGAGAAGGCATCACACGACGCCTGGCTATGGAATGTAGGTAACAAACGTACTATCCGCCGTTTTCTCTTTATCTCTCCTTCCCCTATCTCCGTCACTGTTTGCCTATGCTCATATGTCTTTGTATCCTATATGGTTTTGTCGACTGTACACACACACACACACTCTCTCTCTCTCTCTCTCTCACTCGACCATACGTGCTTGCCACTTCAGTTTTGATTAAGAGTTTTCAACAAACTGACGTCATCCCATTGTGTAAATTGCCATTACTGTCCTGATGTTGTCGTTGTATTCGGTTTTTCCATTCATCATTTCATCACATCGAACTACCACCATTGCCACTACACCATCGACAATACTGCCACCATGAAACAACCAACCAGTCGACCGACCGATGTGATTGATTCAGGGCCTTACTGGCTGGTGCGTTGTTCTCACTATTGTTTTCAATCCATAATGCTTTTTTTTGCATTGGTAAACAGTACAAAAGCACACACATACACAATTACACATCGAGCAACTAGAAATCTTTATATGGTTGGCTAAATTGTTTTCAAGCTTGGATTCTATTTGCCTGGCATTTATTGGTGAACGTATTTGTGTTGGTGTTTTGTGTAGTGACAAAGTTAAGAAATTCTTAATGAGTGTCAATTGAATCCGGGGGCAGTAATCGAGGCATTCAGTGGCTTTTATTCTCTTGCTTTCACCTTTGCTCTCTGCACACATATACCGAGCAGTTTACACAGAAAATCCCGAAAAGTCCGATTAAATAAAGATTTTCATGTGTATTCCCAACTGATAATCATTCGTATTTAATGTGATACGCCGTGGCTCGTTAGCGTGATAGCAAACGGCATCAACATCCTAACAGAGTTAGTACAGTTAGATAGCATACAACACCATTCTCTGGAATTAACAATAGGAATTGTGTGTGTGTGTGTGTGTATGCTTGTATTCGCGAAACGTTGTAGTTTGAGTGGCCCGTGTATATTTTCAATCGCACCTTTAAATATTTTCCCGAGCCGCTCTCTATTCTCGTTCTCTCTCTCTCCCACTCTATCTCTCTGTCTTACTTTCTCAATTCTTTCGGCATTGTGCATACATTCCAACAAAAATTTGGACTAATAACTATCTCGCCTGACTAAGCACCAAGCACCTTTCTATACGCCCGACAGCCGCTTTAATATAATCATATCGCGTGTTTGTGTAGTTGTCAAGAGGTCATATATACATTCATAGCGAGAAATGTGTTCAAGCAGACGTCAAGTGTGGGCGGCGTGAAGTGTGGAGAAAGAACGAAATGAAGAAGTAGAGAGAAAAATATCCATTGATTTTTATGCATTTCTCTACGGTTTTTTTGTTGCTCTCACTCTCACTTCCTTTTCATTTTCTTCATCGTCGTCGTCGTCGACTCGTCGTTCAGCTCGTTTGTAATGGCTGGTTGGGTGCAAGTGTGTGGCGCGCATGAAGAAGGTATTTACATAGGAAGTGCCGGCGCTCTATCAGCTTTCTCAAGTACAAATTCGCATTCATCGCCATTTTGCTTCCATAGAAAATCCAACCTGAGCTCTCACTCACTCACACTCAGTCTTTGTCACTATCTTTTGGTGTTCATTGATTGCAACACTTATGTCAACAGTTACTTCGTACGACAAACTCATGTTCATACTTCTTGGACTTGGAACACACACACACACATACATGGTGCTCTCTCTCTCTCTCTGTCTCACAACACACTTGCAGCTGAATTTGTCAGCTTGTTTTTTCACTTTTTCATCTTCTGTTTGTCGTTTTTGCCATCGTCGTTGCTCCCTTCAATAATTCGATGTGACAAAAAACCGACAAAAGTAGAAGGCGGTAAAAAAAACTAAAGAGTGCCATTCTGTGCATTCATTGTTATCTCTCGTCAGGCGTTTGCCGTCATATGTTCGCCTTTCTGGTATATGCATGCTGCCAAAGTTCCCTCAACGTTTCATCTTTCAATCTTCAGGCGTTGCACGACGATGACGACGATGAAAAAAGATACCATCACGAAGCAAACCATTGAGGATCACACGAGACCGAGACACAGGCAAAACTTTATTTTTCATTTCGCAAAAATCTCTTGCACAAGCGGATATTATAGTAATATTTATAGTTTTACCGTTCCTCCGAAAATTCCTTGGGCAACGCTTTTTTTCCAACTTGATTCGTTGCATCGTTCGTCTTGCTCTCGCTCATCGTCCATATGATTTATTGCCACACGTTGTACGCTGTATATTTTTTTTTCTTCATATTTATTTATCTTCTTAGACGTATGATATTATCAACTGCATTCATTTCATTCCGAAAATGTGCCATTTTTGTGACTGACGTCGATGCTGTTGTTGCTGCTACTGCTGCCGTTGCCGAATATTCAATTGAAAAAGTATGCGAAAATTTGCTCAACCGAATTTTCGTTGCGAAACTTTATTGCACTCATAAATTCAAATCTCTAAATCCTGATGCGATGCGATGCATTGGCATTTCGTAATTCGAATGTTTGCACATAAAAATGTGAGTCGCCGGAGAAGAAATTTTTTTTACGAGATGAGCTGTTTCAAATGAATGAGAGGAAGAATGGCATATAAGGGTGGCGTGAAAGAAATGGTGACGGAGAGGGGCGAATGGAAAGAAAAGTTTTTGCGGATAACGCACAAAATTACCAGCGAATTTTCATCATCATCCAACAACGACGAACCGAATTATAATCATTGAAATGGAAAATGATTTTCCGTCTGGAGGTTTTCCATGTCTTTTCTTTTCGCCAATAAATCGGAATTCCGTTTGACTGTCGTCTCGATATATATAGCGCTTTTTCTTACTAATTCTCTATCTACCACTCCTTCTCGCTCACTCGCTCACTCGCTCGCTGTCTCTCCACTCTGATTCCCATGCTACTATTTCGGTTCGATAGTGGTGCACATTTTGACGGTAATTATCGACACATGTAATTAAATGCGATTCGATATCAAAGCGCGCAACGGCAAATGGAAGTCGACGAAACGAAATTCATGGCATAAAAATCTATCCTACATCGGTCATCGAACTTTGGATAGCAGGCGAGAATTGAACATCGATAGGAAGAAAATATCTACTGCGAAGGATAGGCGGTGGCGGCGGTGGCAATGGCGACATCAACTTCGACAGCGGTGGTGGCACAACTGTTGTGTTCGATCCAATTCAATACACAGTTAAAATTCAATGCCGCGCTGCGTGTGCCAGCTGCTCTATTCATGAAATGAAAAGTCGTCGCTTCCTTAGCTTCTTGTTGTTGTTATCGTTGTTGTTCATTTGCCGTTTCCAGTTACAACTTTGGTTTTTGTTTTTATTCTTTGTATGTTCGCTCTTAGATTTGATTCTTTTTTTCGTTTCGAAATGTGAAACTTAAATGCCACACACACACACACACACTTGTAATGCTTCGAATGAAAAAAAAACAACAACATCAAATGCCAAACTGAATCAACGGAAATTTCCAAAACTAGCCGTTGATATTGAAAATGGTGTGGTTTTTCGTTTCGGCCCGTAAATAAATCACATGACATTTTCGCAAAAGATATTTTTCCACAAAGCTTAAAAACACTATCACACAATCCAAAGACGCAGCACCGAAGGCCCGAGGGACAGAAAAAAAATAGTATCTACTAACATCTCTCCCTCCTAATTAAACTAACCGCATTTGAAATTTGACTCAGTTCAGTGGTGGACGAATCTCAAAAACCGAAAATCCCGAAAATCAATGCCACACACTAACACACTCACATATCTACAGAGTGTGGTGGCTCTGGACAGTTACGGTTGCATATATTATTTGGATTTGGCCATGGGACCCGATTTTGTTGCCAGCTTTGGTATATTCAGTATGACCATTTGGTCAAAGCACAGCTGGATATGTCCACAAAACAGTCACCACATCAAACCTTAGCAACGTAGAATCTGTTGTTGTTTTTCTTTCTCTAGAAATTGAATCTCCTTTCGCTTTGTTTGTTGGACAATTGGAACCCGTTTCATTCGGTGATAATTTTTAGCGTTGAATTATTATCATTTCCGATAGCATTCAGCCTGATAACATCCGATGTGAATCGCTGCAATGCAAAAATCGTCACCAAATCAAATGGTTCAAATGTTTTGAGTGGAACTGGATTAAGTATTAATTTTCAAGCGAATATTTTTTTCTCTTTCTATTCGCCCCATTTCTAGATGGATATGTAATTCCGTCGAATCACTGTGATAAAGCTCTACCATTCAAGACTAATGGTTGGCATATAACGAGTTGACCGAAGCGAAAAAGACACATAAAGAGTGATATTTTTTCCTTCGTTAAGATAAGATAAACCAGAACATAGCACTGAAATAAAGTGTTTCATCACACGCTGCGTGCTTGACATACTACGTACCATGCGAACGTGTGATGAAAAGAAAAACTGTCTGACCGTCCATATAGAAATAGTTGAATCCACGATATTGTGTGGATCAAAGCTTTGTCTGACAGTGATTCCGAATTGGAAAAAAATCGTTTTTTTGTTGTTGTTATTCGCGAGTGTCAGTTCGATCTGGAAGTGTCAATGGCTATAGTTTTTGAAAGTTCAACGGAAGCTCGGTTGGCAGTGGACTGAAGAGTGTTTTTTCGAACAGTGAAGGTATGAACATGGCAACATATCAACCGATTTGACGAATGTTTTTATTTTTGTTTCTTGCCCATCCACCGCAATCGTTTGTGGGCCGCGAATCTTTTGATGGTGAAAAATGGCTGGTAATAATGGCCCGGAAATTCATAATAGAGGTTAATGAGTATGCTTTTATTCGATTATTGACAAAACATTATCGGCCAATATTGGAATGTATGATCACCGATATAAAGTTCGTTAATTTTTTTTTCTCGTCGAACTTTTGATTTTTTTTTGTCGTCAGGATTTTCCTTTTATTTCTGATCACTGCAATATATTTGCGCCAGTGAATGTAAAATGTTGTGCGAGCGGAAATATTGATGATGAAAAATCAACCAGAGCGAGAAACGGAGAGAATATGTGTCCGTGTGTCTGTTGTTAAGGAGAGCCTCAGCTCATGAAATGAAACATTTTATAGTCAGCTATTAACATTATGTTTATGTTTTGTTTCAATCAAGGGAGAATGTGAGGCCAGAAAAAAAAGCACTGTAGTACCATGCAAACGCATACTGTATGTGCTGTGGAGAAGGCAAAATGGCGCACGGAATTCCCATTGGGACCCGGAATATGTGGGGATTAGATGCGATTGTAAAACAGCAATTATTTACGAATCAAACGTTATACGATGAATTAAAGTGCAATCCATTAAAGTAAAAATTAAAACTGAATGACGAATTGAATAGACTACAAATTGTTCGAAATGTGTCTCTCTGGTGGTTTTTCCCCTCGCTCGCTTTGGCTCGTATAAACCGAACCAAACTGGCCAAACGTTGACTGGAAAGAGACAGAGAGTGAACGAGAGAGCGATGAAATCGACATTTGAGCACTTAACATAGGCGACATTTTTTTTTAAATATGACATATACGCATTAGCCGGGAATACGAGAGACATTTTTCGAAAATTCCATTGAAACACATTACAATTTATGTTCTCTCAGACATAAATTACATCAATTTGATGGAGATATGGAAATGAATTGTAAAATTAATTGAGGTCGAACGGTTGTCGTACACAGTGAGCCGTGGCGCGGCGAACGCGAACGCGCTCTTGATCTGCGACTGTGTTTCTATTATTGCAATAAAATTGACTAGATGATTAGAGGGAGATAGAGGAAGTGGGAATGTGTGAGTGAGAAACATAGGCAAATGTAATGTGAATGTGTGTGTATGAGTGTGTTCGAGTGTAACCAAATCAACCGATTCAATCTTTGTTGTGAATCAGATTGATTTTTCGTATTAATTTCTGTACATCGAGGCAGCAGCGAAACGAGAAAGTTCCTTTTGATTTATTAACAAATTATTCGCCATCACTCAAAATTTACATTATGATCTGATTAAATTTTCCGTTATTTGGCTGCGCTAAGTGAGAAATATAAAGAAGGTACATGTAATAGATCTGTATCCCGGCTCTGGGTCTCACGTACACGCTCTCCGATGCCATAGTCAATATCTATATTATAGCGAATATTTAATTGCAATTAAATGAAATTTTATTAAATGAGCAATTTGAATAATAAAAAAGAAGAGGAGGCGCTGTGAAATGAACATAGAAACAGGGGCCAACAGATAGATAAAGCGGCATTTGTTATGGTGCTCATTCAAGTGGCTCCTATTGTGTCATGTATGCGTGTGCGTGTTTGGCCCGATAATATTTCCAGAACGTTCATTAATTTACTTAATTGATGAAAGAAATCTAAAGTGCATTTACTGGTTCTAGTTACATGGTACAACGCTGATTTAGCTCTATGTCGATACACACACACACACACACTCTCTCTCTCTCTGGCTGCCGCGCGTTCGCGGTAATATCGTTTAAATGAAATAAAATGCTAAATGCAGAAAAATGGAATCATGTAACACAATACACAAAACTTTAAATGAACCACGATCGACTTGTGACGAATCACTCACTCATTTTCGCCGAAATATTTAAACACGCACACACGCACCAAATGCCAAGCAATCAGACACACTGAATCTAATGGAACATATCGCTACTGTTTTTGATGGTGGTGGTGGTGGTGCTGTTGCTGTTGCCGTATCATTGGGACTTGTCATATTTCACTGTACGAATTATTTGTCAAGATAAAGTGTTTTCTAGCTCTCCCTCTCTCTCTCCCTCGTTCGCATCGGCTCCAAATAATTCGCTTTATATTAATATTGTTATAAATAATAAAATGTAATCGAATAAAAGCGTCGTGCATGCGACAACTAAACAGAATGAAATTATGCTTCTAACCGTCAGTTTTGGGCGAGAAATTCTCGGCGTGTGTGTGTGTGGGTGTGTATGCGTGTGTCTTGTCACAATCTATTTGAACTACGATGATCATTTTTTTCTGTTCTCTCCTATGTCTCGCATTCCTACGCTCATACCGAGTTGCTTGAGACTTGTCTCTTCTAACTTGGTAACAGAGTCAAAATAAAGTATGTGTAGCATGCAACCAGAAATGTTCGCTCCCTCCCCTCGGATGCAAAGAAAAAAATCGAACAGCAGCAGCAACAACATCAAATGAACGATTAATATGAGAAAGAAATTTGATTGAAATTCTTGATTCTTATGCTCATGCTTTCATTAAAATTACTTTCGAGTTCGCATCACACATGCCACTTACGAAAACTATGTTCGTCCAAACATATTCTAGGCGTTCGACCATTGTCATCACGTTTGTTGGGAGAGTGTGTGTGTGTGTGTGCGCGGGCGCGCTTGGTGGCAACTGGTTGATTATTGCCAAGCCTCGTACGGACTTTGTTGTCTCGGTACATAATCAGTATGATGGAGCACGAAAACTTAATTTTGACTTTGAGCAACCAACATGGCATATTGTGTACGCCAAATATTGCACGTATTCGATACGGAATTTCCCTACATTTTTCCTTCATTCCAATTCAATGCGGCAATAAGATAGTCGGAAGTTTCATTCATTTCCATTCATTTCTTGAAAAGATTCACTTTTTTTTTTTTTTTTAATTTTTTCTGTTTTTTTTCATCTTCTTTCATCATGTTTTTAAGTAGAGAAACTTCAAGTAGTTTGAAATGAAGAAGATTTAAATAACAAACCCCCTGAATAAAAGAAGCTCAATAAATATTTAACTTTCAGAGTATTTGCAAATTAATTCCCACTTTAATCATTCTTTTTTTCCTCTTTTCAATCACCATTATTTTTTCAATGACGAACAAAAAAAATTCCCCACCTTTTTGCCGAAGTTTAAGAGAGAATACGTCAAATGGAAAGCAGATAGTATTCGCAAAAAACAGACCAAAAATGATGACGTTCATTACGACGTACGAATTAAAAGCGATCGATTTGATGAAATCGATAAAGCAATCATTATTGATCTAAAACAATAAATGATTAAAATGTTCAGAATATTGTATGCACGCGAATTTTCGTCGCATCTCTAAATATTCTGGTTTAATTTCGATTCAATATCGATTGTCGAATTCAAGAAAAATGTCGAATTCAAAAACTTTTTCGAAGTGCATTTCATTAAAGTAGGCTTTTTCAATTGTCACAGCAACATTTCAGATTATCATTGCAAAAAATATGAATTCCTTTTTTTAAAAAAAACTCATTGAAAACTGAAAAACATCATCAAAAGACGGACGAAAAGAGCTCGAAATTTATGCAGAACATTTAATTTTCCGTAATAAAAACAGCAATTTCAGTGCAACGCCATCATTTGGATAAATATTTATTCAAACCCAAAAAAAGGAATTGTTTATACTCTAATGCCTCTTTTGCCTGTTCAGTCGCCGGTAAAAGAAATGAAATTACAAAAAATGTTGTATGAAAAATGGAAAAAAATGTGAAGAGAAAAAAAATCAAATAGAAAATTAGAAACTGCAATAAGAATGGTGTCATTGGGAAAGGTGGAAAAATGATGGTGGTAATAACAAGTATGAAGGTGGTTGACAGTTGAAAATATGTTCGTTAGTCGTTGGAAATGAACAAAAAAAAAGTGGAAATGTTATGAAAATCGGCCATTGTACATGGTGTGATGACGCAAAGAGTGTGTTTCGGGGGCATTAAAGTTTTGATTGCATCGTATTTATCGTCAAAATGTGTGGCGTTGTTATGATAATGAACGTGTGCGAAGCGTTCAACGTGATTTTAACGCACTGAAACTAAAAAGAAGTGGGAAAAAAGGGATGAGAGATTGCTATCACATCACATCACCACACCATACAGTCACACGAGTGATGCTATGAAACATCGATGTGTTTTTCATAATCCAATGTGCAGTTTCACATTTGTAGCTGGTTCGCAGCATTTAGATAAAATCGTTTAACAGTGCAACGGTGTGCGTTGAGATGGCATAAAACTATAATGTGGGAGCGCTTAAAAATTCGACAAAATATGCCATTTCGGAGTGAGGCGTTGCGTTTTTTTTTTCGTCCTCATGTTTTCAATTTTCAATTTGAGTTCACTTTCTGTCGACTCTGTTTCGTAGATGTGTATGCATGTGTGTTTGGAAACAGTGATTATTGCTTATGAATTTCACAACGATTATGACTGTGACTGCTGCAATTCATGCTAAATATTCATTAACGCGTTTAAGGATTAAATATGACACCGAACACATTCTTCTTGCACATGGTCGCCCTCCCCGAAAATCGTCGGTATGGTATGTATCATTCTGATACGATAACATGTGTATTACGTGTGCAAATCGCCTAGTTTATCATACACCAACACACATTTTGCCCTCTCGTGCGCGCGCTATTCGCGGGAATTTTCTCTTTTTCACCGCCAAAAGTGCAGTTTGCCATCATTTTGGGGTATAAAACCCATTCTAGCTAAAACTGTACAAATTCAAAATTTGAATAGAGTTTGAGGCAATGTGTTGCAGCAGTCTACCGTTTTCCATACCGTGAAAGCTCCGTAGAGACTTTTCTCACATTCAACGATAGACTTTTAATCATTTAGCATTTCTCTCTCTCTCTCCCCACTCACTCGATGTCGGCTTCTAATTGCTTAAGCGATTTATCAATCGCACAAACTCGAGCACGAAGAAATGGTGAACAAGTATTCATTCACTTCCTAGATCCCTCGTACCATCCTTTCGATCTTTGCATTCGGCATGACAATTGTACGAACGGTGTACTTAGCACACGGTGTGTGTTTGTGTGCATTTGACTTGATAAAGCTTACCGTTTTGGTAATTGTGTAATTGGGTCCGAATAGAAAAAAAAGCGAACCGAAGTGACAGGCGTTTTTTTCGTGTGATGTTTGATTCGATTGCCAAAGCATTGCAAATGATGACGACAAAATGGCTCTAATGCATTATTTTATGCATTTAGTTTGCCTGAAACATGTTTTTAATGAGGGAAGAAACACGCTTTTTCCCCTTTCTTCTTCCACATTTAGCAAGCAACACTTAAATTTTGTCATGCCGAGCATTTCATCTTCTGTCTCTTGCCCGCCTCTCGATTTCTTCGTCTTGTTGTTTTCCATATATGCATTCCGGTGCCTAGGCACAACTTACCAGATTCTCATTAAGATAATGCTTTCCGTGTTCATCTCCTGAATTTTTCACATAATTGTCTGTTTGGCACTTCTCACATTTAATATTCACATGCATACACATCGCTCACTCTCTCTTTCTCTCTCACACCCCACCCTTACGACTCGTATGTGTGTGTGTGTTTCTCTCTCGTTGTTATAAACATACCGAAAACTGCTCTTAACAAACAGTTGGCAGTTTCAAGCAATGGATCATTAGTTACAATTTTCAAAATATTTGTACGGCATCTTCAATTATTTATACGATTTAGTGGTGCACATCTCTCGTCGCCTATCTCTCTCGCAACACTGCCACAACAACAACACCAATAACACACCCAACCTATATGCCACAAGGTTGAGCCGTTCGTTTGCCCTATTCGGTATTCTTATGTCATTTTCATTCCAATGCAATTCCAAAAGCAGCTGCAGATTTTCATTTCTGACACATAACAACCAATTGCACCCGCTCTCTCTCTTTCTCTCTCTCTCTCTCTCTCTCTCTCTGCTACTCTAACCATGTTCACCGTTTTTCCCACATGAACACACATACACGCACGTACACATTGATTGGAAGGAAACCAATGAGGATAGAAAGAGAGGGAAAGTGAGAGTAAGAAAGATAGAGAGAGTGACAGAGTCAGAGAGAAAGAGAAAAAAAAAACGGAAACTTTATAATTGTCTTGAAGGTTGCAGATCTGCATATTTAACAATGTCGGTTTGTTTGATGGCATTTTGAACAAAATTTGAAAGATATGGCGTATTCAAATACCACAAAACAATAAATTTCCAAATGCAAGTACAACACCTCCCCCTTTCGTTGTATGTGTGCACCAATGTCAGTTTATTTCTCATTTCTTGCTATTTGGTTAATACTTCGAGTCGATTTTCAGGATAAATTTACTCACATCAAACCAATATCTCACATAATCAAGATTCTGGTCATATCAAAACGACCTTTTGATCTGTACAATAAAACTAAATGGGAATTAACCAAACGCCTGATTTACCGAAATGTCCAATGAATTTCTATTTAAAAAAAAAATCATAATTTTCTATTCCAGGTTTTTACGACGTCTTTTTTGACTTCATTTTATGTTTTCTAATTCATTCGACTTGGATGAAAATAACTCGTAAAAAATCGGGCGAATAGTTGAAACTTGTTCGCACTTGTTCAGGCGACAGAAGGACACCTTTGTATGTGCATAAGGCAACAATAGAAACGATGCATATGAATTTATGATGAAGCCCATATAATTAGAAATGACAAGTCATAATTCAAATTGCAGGAGCCAGCTAATTTGCGTTTTGCTGCGTTTCTGCTCTGGCCCTTTAGAAATGAATGAGACACTGACTTAGAGCAAGAATAATGCTTTAGCAGTAGAAGATGAAGAAAAAAAAATTGTGTGGGCTGCAATGTATTCAAATATATACGAAATGTACCAAAGAGAGAGAGAGAGAGAGAGAGAGAGAGAGAGAGAGAGAGAGAGAGAGAGAGA
>NW_022601406.1:1388087-1406682 GCF_009176505.1 Sitodiplosis mosellana | reverse complement strand
AGAGAGAGAGAGAGAGAGAGAGAGAGAGAGAGAGAGAGAGAGAGAGAAAGCGAGTAGCGCGTATTCTTCGCTGTTGCTCTTAACTGCTGACGCTATCAAAAATGCACACACACACACACACACACAATATGCTGTGCATAGAATTTTCATATGCTCGACATTGCTTGGCTGGGTTGGGCTTGAAGAGTAATCTTGAAGTAGGTTCTCACAAAATGAGATTTTACGTGCTTTTTGTCTGCTCTTTATTTCTTGAAAGCTTCCGGTATTCGCACTCTTTGGCACGTAATCTACTTTACTTTCAACTCTGTTTGACTTTCCCTCACATACATGCTATGCATCGCACAGCGCTTGGGCGTCCTTCATTTGTATTCACCAATTATTAGCGGTAATTTTTTTCTTCTCTTCTTTTCTTCTTTTTTGTTCGCAGAAAGAATAAAACGTTTCTGTTGCAATACACATTGATTAGATTGGGTGAACGCTGAGACGAAACGGTGAAAATTGATTTACGACGCGCAAAGCAATGAGCTCATTTTTCGCTGAACAAGCGAATACTTTCTTGACACGCTGCTTAGACGGACGTTGAAATAGAATGTATAAAATTAAATTTCTAAGCGTCCTTTGAATTCCATTGCGATTGAAAGTTTGGAAATGAAAAAAAAAAACCATGAATTAAAATGCGTCAATGGTTTTTTTTTCAATTTGTTCAACAACTTGTTTTTTGAATGCTTCCTTCAATCGTCCGTTTAATAGGCGGATATAACAACAGAATGCGTTATTTTTGAATCTAGGTTTTTTGTCGTTTTTGTTTCGTTCAAAAACGCCCAACATAGATTGAATTTTTTTTTTTGGTTGTACATGCGGCTTTAAAATGTCATACATTTGACGTTAATCATTCGTTTGTATTGGCTTCAATAGGAATAACGGTTTGGCTTGGCATGGCTTATGCTCATTCGCTCGCGCGCTCGCTCGCGTTTGTTTGTCTGTTTGTTTTGCATACATTTTTAATTTTAATTGTCAACTGTGTGTGCACGGGCCATTTCATAGTTGGGCGCATTCACCTTTTGTGCAAGCACACATACCATTGTTAATTGAAAATATGGAGGTAATTGACCACCTGATCGTCCGATTTTACTCAATACAAAATGTCTGCGCGACCGATTGTGTGATCCAGAATAATTGGACACAGGATTCATAACGGGTTGTTGTGCGCGCACGCGATATAACTTAGTGAATAGAGTGAATGGGAGAGAGTGCAAGCATGTTGCTAGTGTCTGCTTCAACGAATGCATATATTTTAATAGAAACTGCATACAAAAACCATACAAACACACATGCATAGTCTGTATCCAATTGAATTTAATGCTCGATTCCCTTTTTTTCGTATATTCGACAATTTGCAGTTGATTTTCCTTCAATTTTGCTCCCTCGCTCGCGATACACATTCTCGCTCGCACTCCCCACCAGAAATGTATACGTGCGTGAGCGAGCGAGCGCGCATTTGATGCAGTCTCGGGGCTGCCTCGAATATCTTATTTTTTTCATCTTGCATAAATTGGCATTTAGATGGTGGCCCAATCAAATGGAAAATTAATAAATAATTTAATTTCTATTTGATTTTTGTATATATCCTTTTTTTGTCGGATTCTTAATCGAATTTCATCACTTTTTGGGGGGCGATGTTGGATGGTGTGTGTGCGTGTGTGGCGTGGATTTGTGAGAGCCCGATTTGCCACTTTTTGCCACGCTTTCCAATCTGTGTACATAATTTGTGCGTTTCTCAGATTATAATTGAATAAATTAAGCGCAAAAATGAAGTCTGTAAGCATTTAAAGGCATTCGTTTCGTCGATTTTGTATTGACGTCGGATCTGTACTGGCTTCAATCACTCACACACTCTTTCTTCCTGAAGAAAAGCCATGTGAATGTCAGAGTTTTCGTCAGAAAAACTGAATCGACGAATGATTATAGCGAATAGTCGAATTTCTTGTTTGTTTGAATAGTTTTCGGAATAGAACAACTTTTTCTTTCGTCTACATCATTTCAGAACAATTATTGATTTATCCTATTTTTCTCTCGTTTTTATTCCGAATATTTTGCCTTCACAAATTTTTCTATTGAAATTCAACTTTGATCATGTAAGATCATGCATAAATAATTTTCATGCTACGTTCTATATCTTCGAGCTGAAAATGAGCATTTTTCGTTGTTTTTGCGATACTAGCACCAATCTTAGTTCTTTTAGTAGTCAAGATTTGGACGCAGATATTATGATCGACTAATTTTAATTTGATAAAAAAGACAATCACTAGAATCTACAACAACAACATAAAAACAGCTATGAATACGATAAAAAAAGTGAGCAGATGAAATTTTTTCGAACTGAAAGAGAGAGAAAAAAATGAAATCGAAAAAATAAAAATTGCGATGTATTTTATTTCGCTTGAATTTATTCGATCATTTTCAATGATAATGGAAATCAAAATTTGTCATCGATTTGTATCAATTAATTTGTTCAAGATAAATCATTGATCATTGACGAAAATGCGAACGAACTTTATTTCGATTTGTTGCTCACAAACAATAACATGTCATTGACAGAAAATCAAAAGTATAATGAACCAAAGCAAACAGCAGTTTTATACTGAAACAGGATTTCACAATCCAATATTCTTGAGATCAACAAAGTAAAAGCTTCGAGCCGTTTTTTGTGTGTATTTCAAAAGAGACTCTCCCAGTAATTGATGCTCTTAAAATGGTATATTGTCCTTTGAACGTAGAGCAAGTGCTTGGAGTGCAACTCTTATGTATTGAAACCAAATACGTTAAATTGACTGAATTTTTCGAAGGTTCGAAATGAATCGAAAAAAAATTCACAATTTGTTCTTATCCAAAATAAATTCTTTTCAATGGAAATCACCAATTGGAACTAGAATTGGAATTGATCATTATTTTTTATCCGTTCGATAAAATGAAAACTCATCATTTGCAATTGAACGAATTAGTTTGATTCGAAATTTTTCGGAACAAAGTGTGCCATTGAATGTGGCCATATGTATTGAATTCAAAAATGCTGATCGTAATATTGGGTGTGATGCGAGTGTTCTTGATGTGATGTGTTATTTTTCGGCTGTGGTTTAAATGAAATGAATCCGATTGTGAAACATGAAAAAAAATATAAGCTGTCAAATAAACAAACGAATCATGAGACGAATCCAAAGCAATGCACTATTCGATTCGAATCAATTTTCGGAGAATTCGGCATCTTGTACTTATCAAAATAATTTAATTGCGTTGTTGGTCAACAGCAACGTCACTGTTATTGCTGTTGCTTGTATAGTTTATCGTTTCGTTTTTTTGATTTTCAATTTGAAGAGAAAGAGCGAGAGCGAGAATGAGAGTGTGTGAGAGAGGAATAGCGTTTTTTTTGTTGAAACTTCGTCTTTGCCATCGCACCAAAGAAAGAAAAAACTGATAAACAAAGTGTGCACATTGTAAACATACTATTTATATCGCAATGATTTATTAAAAAAAAATCCCACATAAATTGAATAAATACGGGTGACAAACAGAGAAGAAGGAATGAAAAACGCACACACGCAGACATCACACAGTTGAAATATTTAATTGTTTCGTATAGAAAGAAAGTGGTGTTATGAACTTGTCTCGAGCATTTTAAATAACTTCCAATAAAGTATACAATGTGCACAACGACAACCGACATTTGATCCATTTCGTCGCGTCATTGTCATCGATGCTTGCCATACGCAATCGATCATTCGAATGGCTTCGCATAACATTACACTTGTTTGATTTCATCGGTAGGATTTGTTTTTTTTTTCGTCGTCGAAGGAAGTCGAAATATGGGAAGGAGGAGTGAGAGAGGAACACAACGAAAATCGAGTTATGTTTAAATCGAACGCTTTTCTAACGAACGACACTTAAATCAAAAACGTTTGAAATATCTTCAGGATCCGAAGTTTTGTTTCAGAACAAAACGCTACATTTTATTGCATATGAATAATAGAAACAAATGGAGTTTTTCTTTTAAAAGTAACAACAACATTGGAGTCAGCGAATATTTCCCATCTTCGAGATTCATGTGTGCAAAGAAGTTGCTATGCCTTTTTTCGCTGCTGCACCAATTCAAATTTGAAATGGAGCTAAAAACCGAAATGTGAACGTGGGGGCGAACGAGTGGGAGACAGGCATTTAAAGAGAAAGAAAACAACATGGGAAATTTCGCAATATGCTGCTACATGTGCACAATCTGTATCATTACACCAATGAGTATGTGTGTGTACTTGAATGCGCCTGCAAAAACAGAACGCGTATTTCTTCCTCTCTCACAGATACAAACACATTGCGCCAGTGTTCAACGCCAAATGGCTTTTAAAACGCGCAATCACACGGAAGACGCAAAAAGAAAAAAATAACAAATAATAATAACCAAGAGAGACGATGAGAATAAAATGAAAACTCAACGGAATGGCAAGCACACACGAAAACTTATGGACGAAAGTGGAAGAAAATTTACCTCATTCAATATCTATATCGGGATGGTGCACACGTTGTCGCATGGTGTGTACGCGGGGGGGAAAAAATGCACCCGATGCTTTTGGGTGTAATGATTTTCGACACGATTCAAATCGGCAACGAAACGAAGAAGAAAATGTATAGTGGTTGGCATCTTTTTGCTGTCCATGTCTGTTGTGATTGGTGCTGATGGTGGCGGTGGTGCTGCTACTGGTTGGATACAATAAAACAATGCAATCGTTAGCGATGTTTGCGCTGCTTGATATTTGGCCTTTTCATCTCGATGAACACATGCAATGAGCCCATTTTCCTATGCTCCCATAGTTTTGACCATCAGTTGTTCTTTTTTTTTTTTGCATGCATTCTGTTATCGAGCCTTTGATGCGCTCGTTCCTCTAAGTGGAAGTCGTAGCCCGCATTCTTCATCAATTTGCTCCAATTTTTTTTTCTCTGTTTCTTCTCTCGATTTGTTCACGCGACTCAAATCAACGATAGTATTTTTTTTCTAATTTTTGAAAGATGCTGACTGCAAAGCAGAACTTTGTAGCTACCTCTTTGATAACCAATCGATTGATCAACCTCAAGCATTGCGATATGTTAATTTCGATATTTGCTTTCTTGCCGCTTTGTCTTTTGGTTGAAAGAAAAAATATGCATAATTTTTCTTCAATTGAATAGTCAGCCCCGGGAATTTTACTACTTTTTCAATTATTTAAGAGAGAATTTTTTTTTAACGATTTAAACAAAAAAACACTTGGATTTAAAATAGTGGCAAAAAAATTATTTGAATTTAGACAAATCGACAAAAAAAAATTGATGAAAAAAAAATTGTTTGTTAGGAAAACTTCCTTGGAATTTATTTACTGTTCGGTTTATTTTTTTTTTATAAGTATTTTAGTAAATTCTGGTATTTTTTCGGTTTATTCGAGACTTGGATTGTACACAGAAAACTCGATGTTTACTTGAAAGCTGTTGAGCACAGACTGGACTGAATTCGATGTTGCCGCACTATTTGAACGATGCCAAGACGGCGAATGGTTTGATGTCAGCCCGCATGCAAAAGCACACCAGCTCCGAACATTCACACACATACACACACTGAGAGAGACACACAGAGACACAAACACACACATCGATTCCACCACATCCGCTCGCTTACGCAACAGAACAGCAACACAGGCGAAGACAACGCAATTGAACCGTTTGTTTTATATGGAAAATCAACGGCAAACCGAGCATTGATTGTGTATTGGAGAGTCATACTTTCCATTTATTTAGAAAAATCTTAATAGCAATGGACTTTTCAGTACGTCCATTTCTGGTTGAATTCTCTTTGTAAATTTACTTTTTGAGTTGGCGTTTGCTTGAATTAAAGATTATCAATCGAGGTTCCACTTCCTTGCATTCACAGTTGTGTTTGCGTCGTGTATACGAACCGTTGTCTTTGGATGAATGTGTGCATATAAACGTGAGTGCTGTGCATTGTCCCACAAAGGAGTACTATCTGATTTCAATCTGGAGTTTAGCATTCGTCCGGCATGGAATATAGGATCATCAACTCGGTGTATTTTTCAAAATGACAGATCCACTAAAACCCCGTTGCTTTTGTCGATCTATGGTTATTCCATTTCCATTTGCAAGTGATAGCCATGACGGATCACTGTTGTGTCGACAGTGTTGAGCGATGCTTTCAACCGCGGTTTTCCCAAGGGAAAATGGACTTAGAATACGTTTTTTTTTCTCATCTTTCAAAACGATCAACTATCTATTCTTCTTTTTCTATGCCTTTCCTCTCTCCTTCTCTCTCTCTCTTTCTCTCTCTCCCTCTTCACCTCTCTTTCACTCTCTTTCGTTTTCTTCTGCCCTTTTTAGCACTACATGAAATGTAGAGCTACTAATCTGCTTTTTTTTTGTCTAGATACTTTTTGAGTGTTGAAACAAATTATGGTGAATTTGAATTTTATGCTCATATTTTTTAAGATCTTGGTTTCATTTCTTTTTTGAAATATACTGCCTTTGGTTATTAAATAAAAAATATAAGCATTGAATCTAAAATCACTTTAATTCTGTTCAAGACACAGAAAATATTATACGAAAAATTAATGTAATTTTTAAACAACATTTGATAATAAAAATTTGATTGGCGCTTTGAGATATTATGCACCTATTTGTCGTTACTACCACTGTTTTAAATTAATCTTTCTCTGTCGAGTCATAATAATTAAAAACCCGATTCATAAATGGTATTGCTCTTATTCGACTAATTGCTGGGTATAATTGCATGCTGACCTTTGAATTTCTTGTGATTAAGTTTTGACTCGTTTTATTAGACAACCGTTAGAATGAAGATAATTTTTTTTATTTTTCGTTGAATTCATTTTTTGTTGCTCGTATCAATTGTTCCTTTTTATTTATTCTCTTTGAATGGGAACAATCCAGTGGTTTTCATAAAATAAATGTAAAACAAACACTGAAATGTTATTAAAACTGCACATATGAATGATTCGAGTCAACATTTAAAAGTCCAGTTTAAATCCCAGTGTTATTGTTTAATTTTTTTTTCATCCAACTGAATTTCGTTCTCTTTTATGAATTACGCGTTGATGCTTCCATGGAAGGTTTGCCACCAAATAAAAAATGAACGAAAAAAACAATCGTGATATAATAAGTGATTCTGCTATATGATGGAATAATAAAAGTAAATGAATGAAAATAATATTATTTCCATGTGTGTGCGGAAATTTAGTTATCGAATCATTGCAAAAAGCACGCTGATGATACTTAACAAGGCACAAATCAGATATACTAAATAAAAAAAATTATATTGAAAATTCTCTCTCTCTCTCTCTCTCTCTCTCTCTGTTGAAAAGCTCACAATTGATACACAGTGATTAAAATTAAACAATAAAATTGACGAACTCATATACCAACTCATAGGCCAATTCATTTGATAACAGTTGGGATAATTAAAATTTGTTGGATGCCCGGCAAAACAAAAAGTGTGATTGATTTTGGTTTTTGAACCATCTTCAACTGCTTGAAAAAAGGTTAAGTTGATGATTCACCGATCGGTTTTTGGTTAATTCATTCTTGGAAATCTCATAATGAAGCTACAGAAAAACAAAAATAAAAACACGCCATTAAATGTCCTGAACAAACGAGAAAGGGAAAAAGAGACAAGTGATCGTTTGGTGTTGATATAGAGAAAGAGTGTATGAATTGTTGTCGCTACGCCCACTGATATTATTGACCCCCTCAATTAACATCTCTTTAATTTTGTGATAAATGTTAATAAACGACAAAAACACATACAACGCACACCCGTTCAAAATACACGCTCTTTAAGGTGGACTCAGTTTAACGTGTGACAGTCATTCACTCTCTCTCTCTCTCTCTCTCTCTCTCTCTTTCTCTCTCTTTCTCTCTCTTTCTCTCACGCATGATACGGCGCTGAGTTTTGAATGGAGAGATAGCAGGACCCATTATAGCGTAGTATGGTGTACCATCCAATAGACGAACCAACGAGAATACATGCGACTGAACGTTGTAATTAAAAATGCCATTTTCGAAAGCGGGCCGTATGGATTGTTTAAACTGGGCCTTCCCAAACCGGAATAAAATAAAATTGACACGATCTATGGAGCAGCCATCACCCGCAGAGATTCAAGTGCTGCTGCTACTATGGCCAAACAAACACAAACACTTTCCCATCGTCATCATCATCATTATTATCATCATCATGGACATTCGGAAGGTATTACTTTCGTATTAAACTCTCCGGGACGCACGAGATAGAGAGTTAAGTGTTTATGATAAAAGGTCATTTCAAATCAACCCAGCGACTTCGAAATCGAACTTGTTGACCATTCCATCCAATTCAGAAAAACGAGAGAGAGAGAGAGAGAGAGAGAGAGAGAGAGAGAGGGGGAGAAACCGATAAAGAGAAAAAAACACACATGTTTATATGCGAAATACAGTACAAGCCCGAGTGACTAATGCTCGATTAGCTGATGTGACGGTTGTCTGGGTGATCTAGTGCAAGAATGTTTTCAATCGCCACCAGATGCGACTAATTAAATCATTAGCTCTATTAATAGACGCTATTTATGTGTGTGTGTGTGTGTGTGTGTGTGTGTGTAGTAGCGATAGATTCAATTTTCTGTGTCTATACCCCGCCATGCATTTGTGTGTATATGTGTGAATGCGTGTGTTGTATTTGTAGCCTCTCTGATTTTCGTTCCAATCAATTCAATTACCAATTTTAACCTTTTATACACATCAAACACAGTCACACTAAATTCAAACTGCGCTTCGACGAGCCACTTTTAAATTCAATTATTTAATGAATATGTAAATAAGCTGGCGATCGAGCAAAAAAAAAATGGAGTGAGTTTAGTGCATGAATGGGTATATTTTTTTCTCTGTTCTATCCGATTTGGTTTGGATAACAAAAAAGGCCCGTTACTTTTGACAAGATTACAAAATTCAATTAGTTTTCAGAAGATCAATGCAACATTTTATACAAAATAATTGCAAGCGTAATTTCGAGTGAAATTTGAAAAAGAGGCGGAAAAATACAGTCGTTTGTCGTTCTCGTTTACAAATGTTTGTCATTCAGTTGTGATATCAAAGGCACACAACTAACTCCTACAATATGTTGTGGCTCAAGGGAATCACTCTTATCACTGCAACCATATCGAATTGATGCGAGCTGCCATTCTGTGCCCATCGACGATTTTTTTTTTTTAAATATCAATCTGATCAGCAATAGTGGATAATTTAACGTACGCTTGCTTAAATAAATAAGATAAAGAGACAAAAAAATGCACAGAGATTGAACTAGATTGTTTTAGAACAAATGCATTTTGATGGACATAGCTGCTCTCAGTGGGTGGAAAAACCAAATTACATATTTCTTTTTGTTTCTCTCTCGCCATAGAACATGCTGGGGGTTTTTTTAGTTGTCAATCGATCGGTTGCACCTGATTGATTGAAAGCAGCATGAATGCTTGTTTCGAATTAATTAGAAACTTCTAGATTATTTGTATTTGAATAGGAAATTTGGCGTCATTTTAATTTGAACGACCGGTTTAAAGCTTCACATACAAACAACAACAACTTGGATATTGGAAACAAAAGCTGTTATTTTTTTTAGTAAGCTCATTGGTGTATTTGGTTTCGATTACTAGCGCATCAAGATTTACATTTTTTCGAGGCATTTTGAATTCCGATAAATTCCCGCCGGATTTTCAAGCAAAAGACAAACGATGGTCCATTAGATAGATAGGGTATAGAGCATGGCTAACAGGTGTACATGTGAAGAGGGAATGGGCAGAGATAGAGAGAGAGAGAGAGAGAGAGAGAGAATGGGCCACAGAGAAATCCGTGTTTTACACACGAACAAAAAGTTTAACAAAAACAATCCACAAAATAACAACTCTCAACAAAAGTTTGGCCGAAATATTGAGTACGGACGATATGAAGGGTTTCGAAAGTTTGTTTTTCGAAATGTAGAAAATTTTAGTGAACAACTATGGACAACAACAGTAACAACGAAAATGTGAATTTAATTTTCTTGATGGACCTGCTTTTTTGTGTTCTAGGTGAGGAAGGATTGAAGGAGGCATATCAGTTAAATGTGGAACATCATCTTCATTTAACGAGTTTTCAAATAAATTTTGCATTGAAAAATTCAATTGCGATACGTAATTGCGAAAATTGACGCATCCATTCGGCAGCAAGATGCACAACACATTTGCGGATTCCATATCAATGTTTTGACTAAACCATTTTTAAGACTTCCGAATAATGCAATCGAAATTCGATACTTTGCAACGACACAGAGAGAGATATATAAACGAATAGAAGGATCCAACACAATTTAACAATGTTACGAGAAAATATTTACGCTTTTTCCATTAACTTCTCTCTTGTTCGTCCCTTCATACACCATTTCGGACTAAAAACACAATTATTCGGTTTGGTGGTATCAAATGGCGCGCATTTGCCATTTGTCTCGAATGTTTGCGTCGTCACTTCGACGTGGTAATATGGTATTTTATTGTTTTGTCCGATTTCGTTTTTTTTTCTAACAAAAACAAAAACCAAACAGCGATTATCTTACAACAAATTATCTTTGGGGGCAGTGAGAATGTGTGTGTCTTGCAACATCCGAGTATAAAAAGCTTTCCACATATTAAACAAAAAAAAGAGTGTTGCATACGTTCGGGCGTTTTCTTCTCTCGGTGTAACCAACACAAATGAATTAGTTCACAGTAAAGTGTGAGCTTATGATAAACAGAGCAGACAAATATGCTGCACATCTCATTTCTTTTCCAGACATTCGTTTCAAATACGATACGAATAAGTTGATTTTCGTTTGCAGTGCATTTTTACATAAACAAATTGAATCACCAACTTCTGGTGGTTGGCTATTGTTGTTGATAAAAACTTGGTACACACAACAAAGATGGTATCACTTCCGTGGCGATCGTTGCGTTGCATACCGGATGAGTAATATTTTTGTTAGTTTTCAAAGTGGAAAATCTAATTGATTTCACTCATAAATAGTAAAAATTGAATGTTGACTGACAGTTGGCCTGATTACAATGATAGACAATGTACCTGCTGCAGAAACTTGTATCATTTTTCTACTTTCTCTCGTTGTAATTAATCTAATTGTTTTCTTTCCGTTGCTTTGCAAAACATCCGGTTATTCATAATGAGTCATCTGAAATGAGTCTTTTTAGTGTGATATAGTGATTAGCCTTACTTCAAAAGCAAAGTCTAAATTAATTTCCGCCAGTTAAAAACGGTTGAACCAGGTTCGCCAGCCTTGTTTTGTTGATTGTTCACTTGGTTTGGACAAAGGTACAGAAGACAAGTGTCCAGAAGCTTACCGTTGTTTATTTGCTGCACTATCGCAATATGCCTTCAAGTCAAACACAACACTTTTATCTCAATTCTTTTGCTCTTTTCCTCGTTTTGTTTTCTGCTGTCTCATAGTCAGTTGTATTTTTTGTGTACATAAAAGCAACCCAACGCCTTTATGAAGCGGCCATAACTTATAAATGCATTTTGATGTTGATACGCGAACCGGGCCGATCGCATTAGTGAGGAGAACACCAGGAATTCTGGGCGGCATGCATCGTTTCCACTCCGATTTATATTTCGGACGGTGTTGTGAGACTCGTTCGCCAGTCGCCACCACTGCTGTTACTGCCACATCCGGGCAATGCTGTCAAAAACCATTCCGAAAAATACGGTGAAAACAATATTTGAAACTACAACGTCATCATCATCACCATCACTCATTTTCGGCTCCAAAAATATAAAATGTACTCTCATTTGGTCGACCGTGGTGCATTTTCCCATTTTTCTCATTCTACTCTTCGTTCATGCTGTGTGCGGTTGCAATCCATTTCAGTGATATCGAATTAATGTGGTCGATTGTTATCAAATTACATTTGTTTCCATTGTACATTGTTAACTCGTTGTGTGTGTGTGTGTGTGTGTGTGTGTGTTACTGGGCTTTTATTCGATATTTTAGTTGTTGTTGCTATTATCGCATATAATTCAGGAACTCTCTCCCTCCGTCTATCTCACACGTACACAACAAAGATGTAGCAAGCGGGTGGAAAGCATACACCTCCGCCTAAAGGAAACCAAAAACGCTTGGCATATTTATTGCGATTCTTCCACCTTCCGAAAAATGTGTGTTAATCAAATTACATTGTTAAAAGTGGCAACCGTTACCAATTCAATGGAGAAAACCAAAACAAAATCCAAATAAAAACACATTTCACAACATCACGACTTCAATCAACCAAATTTTATTCTCCGTCGAGGATTTCATACTCATTCATGTCGGACATTATTCGCGAAATTGAAACGTTTATTTTTAAAGAGTTGGTTTTTTTTTATTCCAAAGACGGATTTTGCCATTTCGAATGTTAAGTTGAAATATTGAATCTGTGGTTAATTTTTTAACGGGATTTGTTTCTTTTTTGATTTGGTTGAAAATCCAATTATGAATACGAGAAATGAATTCATTGCCAATGAATTGACATTAGAAAGCGAGAGAAGGCTTGAAAATCCTAGATGGATAAGATATTTTTTTTTGGCAGATGAGGTCCGAATTTTGAAAATGAACTTTAGAATTTGCTTAGATAAAAACTGAAGGGTAAAATGAAGATCTTCTCTTCCGAAAATGGCTAGACGAATGTGTTGGATTTTTAAATGCTACACGCACCGTAAAACTGAAGCCACCACTATCCCATGTTTGCACGGCATAAATGTTTGAACTCATAATAAATATTCATCTATTTTCACGACATAACGTGTGCATAACTTGATTTTGAACGAGAATTGATATTAAATCGCATTTGATATTGAAAATACGCCGTTTAATGCAATTCAAAACGAATTTCGAATCGAATGAATATCTGAATGGGACCCTGGAAACTCATACACGAACGACAGATCAAATCGATTAATCAAAATGACAATTTCAATATGTTTCGCATAAAAAATGGATCAAATCACTCAAATAAAGAGGCATTACGAAAGCGAATCTAGCATGTTCGTCTTTCAAATGGGTGCTTTATGTTTAGAAAAAAAATGATAACTGCAAGATATGTTATTTTATTAGACCAATTAGATTAGATAAATTGCACACTACTGAATTCATATTCAATATTCAATGCCAGACCCGTATGTGTGTAAGTGGTTTTCGGATGGGTGTTGTTGGATTGGAAACTTTTTTAATATTACCGAACCGAACAAGGAGTTGGCTCTTTGGAATTGGATTCTCTAGGCGGCAAAAGTTTTTTGATTGAAAATTTAATTGATTCGATCAATTTGGTATGTTTTTGATTTTGTTCTGACAATTGTAAAAGAATGAATTGATTACAGATGCATTCTGGGCTACTTGGTTCCGATTGATGCTGTAAATCAAGGTGTTTTTTACTTATGCAATTGATTTCGGTTATGGATTCGATAAATGTCAAATCTGTCAATATTGTTTGGATTTTCCGTTTGAAAATTTATTGAGCATTAAAACAACATTGGGCTGTCGCTGCAAATCCGATTATTACATAGACGAAGCAATAAAATTGATATGTATGAAGAAGAAAAAGATGAGAAAAGGATACAAATGGAGATATGATGCGCTCTTTTGACGGGCATATTTTATTGAACTAGACGGATTTTCGGCAATTTTGACGTAAATTACTTTTGCAGCCGCTTGAGCACGACGACGACGACTATGACTATGACGATGCCGAGGCAGAACAGTAACTCGTTATAAGTTTTTTTTCTTCTAATATGAAATTTATCGAAAATTGAATTTTCTCTTCACTGTACCGCAATGACTGTTTAAACATCTCCTATCCGATGGAGAACATTCAACGGAACATCGGAAATTGAGTGGAACTGTTTCGAATAATGTGGTTTAAAATATATATGTCTTTCCTCGGAATTCTTTCGCCCAGGAAACGAAACTCGGTTCGAACGATTTTCAGTGCATTCGAGATGGATCACGTGTTAGTCTCAATGTATGTGAGTGTGTGTTTTTACTTCAGGTCGACATATTTATATACAATATATTAAATTGTATGTGAAATGCAATATGATTAGTTTGTTGTTTCATAACTTTCACGGCATACACACGGCACCCGGCGTTGATAAACCGAGGGAAAATAGCATCTGGAAGTGATGTGAACCATTTGAAAAAGTTAAACAATGACATCGCTTACATCAAAATCAGCAAATGCTCCGAACATTTTGTCCGAGTGGCTTACGTAAAAAGAGGCAAAACGGTTTTGAACACCCAGTGTTTTGAAATGGCCCATTTCGTTCGTATACGGACCTATCCATTCTATTGGATGGCAATCAAATAATTATTTTCCTTTAAACCATAATTTTCATGGTATGCATATTTTTCTTTATCAACTTCAATATATTTTCATTATTTCATGGCTAACGGAACGGGCCGTTCGCAAAACCGTATCATTTATTCATTTGGGTTGCAGCATTTTTCCTGATTTCGTCCATGTGAAAATGGCACAAATTCAATTTTCACTTTTCTTTTCACACTTTGTCAATATTATGCATAAATTTGAGTGTAATTTTAGCATTTTAATACGGTTAAACACGGCTACTTATCTTGTAACCACGGAACTCGACCTACGAGTCACGAACTTACTTTGGAAATGCTTATCATCGAATAAAGAACGGAAAGAGACAAACAAACACTTGAAATAAAATAAGTTGATTTCTGTTGTGCGTGTTCGTGTGTCTCGCCAATGATTTGAGAGTGGTTGATTTGAATCCAATGGGCTAAAAGTTTTCCCGAATGTTTGTGGGTGGGCACACAAAACATTAACATAATAATAAAGCGACAGTACACGTGCCAACGGAAAAGAACACGTGAATTTTCTTAAAGACAAGAACAAACAACTGTACAACTTCTTTGTATCGATGATTTGAAGAGGCGCTACCTGCACTCCATATTGTACAGAGAAGCGTTGGCGAAACTATTCAAAGCAAGCAGCGCCAAAATAATAAAATGATTCAAATCGAAACACGTGACCCGTCTTTTTTATCGAAATAAATATACCGTATTTTCCTTAGAAATTTTTATTGAATACGCCATTTGCTTGGCAAGTAGAATGTCACTGGAATCGACCAAAACGATTGGTTATTATTTCGGATTTGTATATCTGTGCAAGCATATCTTTGTCACAAAATAATAAAAGATACGAAAGAAATCGAAAAAAATATAACGTCATCGATATGGAATGAAAACATGAAAATACATTCAAAAAGCCGCTTTTGAGATGCTATTTGAAAACACCATTATAAATAAATGCATCAGTTCCAACATGTTCCCTTTTTAACCAGTAGCTTTTCTAAGGATTTTCTGCCACATGCGTTATAAGTTAGAAATTATTCAGGTCGACCGGGCAATAAATAAAGGGAAAACAAATGAATTTTCAAAGTTCTCTACAAACACTTTTAGTCCATTGCATACTCAATTTAGACACTCACATTCGTTTGCGGCTATTTTTAACTGTCACATTTAATATTCACATTACATTCCATCTAAGTTCATTCATAACTTCTATAAAAAGAATCGTATTTGAACTTCTCGCTCAAAATAACTGATTCAACAACAACAAAAACAAAGTCTAAATGTCACAATTTAGGAAAATTTCTTTTTCTTGCTTCGATTTCAATTGATTTAGTTCTCTCTTTCATTCTTTTACGTTTATATTTAATGTTTCCACTTCATGTTCAATATCGCTTTCCATTTTGTTGTGCCTTCGTCTCTACGTACGCACCTAATTGAATAAAGAAGTACATTTTATTTAGGAATCCACATCAAAGGTCAATTTGCCTTGTCAATCGACGACATCATTTTCAAGCCTAAATCAATTGCGTAAATGTATCGGTTGGAGTAAGTGAGCGGGTGTGTGTGAGAGAGAGAGTGAGAGAGAGTGAGAGAGAGAGAGAAAGAGTAAAAGTGAATCCATTGTATGCGTCACAATTTCAAAGCATGTCAATACCCCGGAAAAACACTTCGCGATGGAAATTTCATCGAGCTAGTTTCTTCAGCCATTAATTGTATCTAATTACTTTTAATTAAATCTTTGAAGTACCTTAAATGTCTTCTCACCACGACACTTTGTCTACGATTTTATCACATATATTTTCCTTTCAAATCATCGACGATTTGAGAAGAAAATCATTTTCCAAGTTCGGCACAATATTTTAAAAGAAGAAAGGAAAACATCAGCTAAATGAATGATAACACAAGTGAAAAATTGAATTAATTTGCTCAATCAAAATGTGGCTCATCTTTATTCGTATCAGTTTCCTTTTTTCAACCTTATTCATATCAATTTTTTTCTATTTCCGATGTTCGTTTCGTCATTTTTCAATTTATTCAGAATTTCATGACCAATTTAGATTAAACCTGATTCATTTGTCAAATTTTGAATATTTCAATGGTAAAATAAATGCAATTTTTCGATTAAATCGAGCCGAAGTATGAATTTTGCAATTTTTTAAACCTGGTGGATATTCTGACTCGCTTATTCAACCGTATTTTATGTGATTTAAAAATAGTGAAAAGGGAACAAAAATACTAATTGGAATAAAGAGTGTTTTAAATTTTTAATCGGATAATCTCGATCTTGGCGAGGTGTATGTTTGTGAATGAAGAGGGGCAACAACAATCAGGTCTTAATTGTTGTTATTGTTATTTTAGTTTCAACTTTCAATTTTTCGAATGGTAATTTTCGGAGGAGATAGCATGAAAATCTTCTCAAAATCGCATCGGAAATATTTTTGGGTATGGTCAAAAGTTTGTGTCTGATGTGGAACGGGATGTTTCCGAACAATTCATCCTTTATCCACTCAACTGTTCAAGCGTGTACAAACCGCATGCATACAAGTCAAGTAGATAATACCGTAGAGGTTTCACTTTTAACTCGGACTCTTTTGAAATCCGCAAAGAAACACATGAGCATCCGAATTTCTTTGTCTCTCTCATTCGTGCACATGGAATTCGGTCCAAGTTTAACAATGATTAATCACGATGACCCATCCGAAGGGCACATTTAAATAAAATGAATATCATTCAGAAATGTATTTCCTCCCCCCCACCTAGCACATACACAAAAACAAACGAATGAAGAAAAAAAAACCATATCGAAGTTTATGAAGATTTTCTGGGACTCAATAAAACGAAATTGTTTGTGAAGAGTGCTGCCGTGCCGGTAATTTAAATCAAATAAACTCTGGATTTTGATACATTGTTCTTCTTTTTACCGGAGACACACATGTTCGGTGAAGTGTTATGGCAAAATTCTATACGTATAGTTTGAGCCAATCTCAGAGAAGTTCATCTCTGTCAGATTGAACAACACCGTGCAATAGAAGAAAATAATTCAAATTTACTTCACTTACCTCCAAGTGAGACTGGTGTTTGTCCATTTTGGTCCTTGAATCACATAGCGTCGTGTGCGTCGCTTTAAGCGATTCGTTGCAAAGAAATCGCGTGCATTCGGATCGTCCGGTTGGCCACATCTTGGCCGTTTCATCAATGCAATCGTTTTTTCATCAATCAAACCGGTGGCTGGTATATTGGCAAATCTCTGCAATGATTTGATCGATTCCCTTAATTGGTCTTCAGTTCGAAGGTTTCCCGTTTCAATATCCGATTTCGGCAAATAGCCAAATTCCATTAGATAATTTTGCTGTGTGATAGAAAAAAGAAAAAAATATACAGAATAAATACACGAGACAAATGTTAAATCTAAGAGTGTTCAGGGTAAATGATATTGAGGGAGGTGGACAGAAACAATACTTATAATGGTTCTTGTAATGAATGCCTAGGCACAGCTTTAGATCGATTTGGTAAGAAAATCTTCTACCAAGAATAAATGGCATCGAATAGTGGATGAGACTAAACATAGCCGACGAATAAGTCGAGCTAGTTTGTTACTAATGGACGAATTGTATTCGTCATCGTGCAAACTTGGCAAAAGCAGGGAAATTGTAGACGAAAATCATGTTTTCATTTGCAATAATACTTTCGGCAAAGAATTACTTTTCAGTTCGCTGATCAATCAAATACGTGAAATGCTGTGCAATAATAAACGGCACACAATTCCACCTAGCAAATCGGTTTATATGGCGGAACAGAGAATGGAGTTCGTGTGTATTTTCGGTGTGACACTTCATTATGGTATCAGCTTTATGATTGACAGACTACACGTTGTGTGAGTAAAATTAATGCGATGGCATTGATTTAATTCGATTGCAATTGAAACCAAATAGATTGATTAATTAAAATTAGTGCAGTAAATACGATTGATTGTCTATGTGTGCGTGTGCGAGTGTGATCGAGTTCGTTTTGAGTTAATAATATAAATGAAAATAATTTTTCCAATAAATAGTCGGTTAATTGGCAAAATAATGTGTGTCGAATGCAATTCACCGTCTCTTTCTCTCTCTCTCTCTCTCTCTCTCTCTCTCTCTCTCTCTCTCTCTCTCT
>NW_022601406.1:1347965-1388077 GCF_009176505.1 Sitodiplosis mosellana | reverse complement strand
TCTCTCTCTCTCTCTCTCTCTCTCTCTCTCTCTCTCTCTCTCTCTCTGAGTGCTGCATTTATGTATATACAATTATAATTAACACACGAGCAGGCAATCGAGAAAGTGAAAAAAATCATCAGCATAATCAAATATTTGCCACACCTACATTGGCAAAAGCACAACAGCCTCTCTCTCTCCCTCGCTGTATCTCAAATTGCATATATTTTCAAGAGATGCAACATGTTTTTGTTTGCATACACACACACACTCATCGGGATAATGCCCGACGGTTTTATGAACGGTGACGGTTTTAACACCAATTGCATGTGCGGCGCCTCTTGAATAAGCTGTTGCATGTTTAAAATAAAAATTGCTCTCATTGTTGTTTTTTTTTCTTCTCTGTGTTCTGTTTGCTGCCCGTTCGTTTTCCCATCGTTAATGATGAGTTGGTTTTTAAAAACGATTGAACCGGATCTGGATAGGAGTAAACATGTCCATCTCTCGATCAAATTGTTCAGTTCTCTTGCCGAAATAGAACAAACCAGTTTTATTTTATTCGAATAGACTCCAAACTGTTTGACTAGCACACACACATGGTCACACAACAAATTCATCGAAAATCCGATTCGTACCATTTCGTCGATTTTAATGTCCGAATGCTTTAGCAATTTGCTCATTGGTCTTCTTTGGTGTATTTGCGCGTGTGAGCGTGTTCATATGTTAAGTGTCCTTTCAGCCGTTTATGTTCTCTCAATTGAACTCTCTCTCTCTCTTTCTCTCTCGTTTTTTTTAGTTTTGCCAACCATTGTTCATTCCACATCGTATTTGTTTCATGACAATTTTTCGTTCGTCTCGCTCTCGTTCTCCTCGTCAAATGAAGGCGTACGCATTGCCTTGTAATAATGTTTGCATTTGTATGACATGTCAGTTACGAACGCAATGAATATGTGAAATAGGATCGCTAATAATTAAACAGGATTGGGTGTCTGGCTTATTTACAATACGTCCGATGAGCATTGTCCATATTGCCAGCCAACATCAGAACACCAATATGCCACATATAATGCGCTCTCACACTTGATTTACATGACATGAATGAACGAAAGCAACCGACAAAAAATATGTACACACACACACTTCACATTGACTTGGCTGGCTGGTAGACGTAGACGTAGCCGTTTTCAGATCCACTCACGTTTTTTCTCTACCATTTTTTCTCTCTCTCGTTCCATTTTCACGTCGATTTGTTTGACACGTTCGCTTTTGGCCGCATTCAGAATGACCGGTGTGTGTTTGCACACTTGCACACGTGTGTTGATGAGATGTATGCCAAATTTATTATATCGGATTCAATTTCTCCCCCCTGTCTCTATTATTAGCTTATGCGGCGATGTCGACAGTCTGCCATTCCAAATTCACACAGACGAAACATATGCAGATATTCCTCCGTTTTTAGTTCGGTGTGTGATTCGATAATGATTCATTGAAATCTTCGTTTTCAATGCGAATTTCGAACCGTCATCACACGTCACCTTATTTATAAATGATCGTTGTCGAAAAGTGGAATCTTCACAAAAAACGACTTTTTGCTTGTTTTTTTTTTAGATTGATATTTTTGGGCGAGCTCAAGAAGGTATGGGTAAAAAAGAGGAAGAATAACAGTTTCGTTGATTTCAATTTTTCGTGCCGACAATACAATAAATAATCGAAACAAATGCTTTTGGTGTCCATTAATTTTCAAGAATAACTGGCTACAACACTGACTTTTTGCAAATTCCAAACCGTGTTCTTGATGTTGGCTCTTCTGGGTTTTTTTTCCCCACAAGTAAACAAGTGCAATCGATAAAGGCATACAAACAAAAAGAGAGAGAGAGAAGGAAGAAAAACGTTCCAACATCATTAAAAATCAATCGAATTGCAGTGTTTATTGCCCCAAAGATTACGGTGCGATACAACCAGCACATTATGAGTGTTAAACATTGCTTTAGGTGTTTGTGTCGTTTCGAATGGCAAAACCATCCCGAAAATAGTATTTTGATTTGGAGAAGAAGCAACCGAAGCAACGGACAGCAAAAAAAAACACATAAAAAATAAAAGTGCATTTGGGTATTCACAATAAGGTATATGCCTGTATAACTACAATGTATCTTGTAACGCGAAACTTCTTCTCGTATTGACAATTTTGCATTTCATTGCATTGGCAATTGTGCATTTTACAAAACTTGAAATGGCATCTGGAATTGAAAATAGAACAACAATCGGAGGCTAAATAATTCATTGGCAGAGTAGCTGGCTGGTATTGTCAGCCAGTCAGCCAGGCTAATATTGACGGTTTTGCACTAGAGCTCTCGAGAAAAATCAATGATTTACCTATGCCATTTTGATTGTTGCCGCCGCCAACGCTGCCGACTGCTATTCGAATATGTGCCTGCCTATCTTCTGCTCATCCCACATTCAAAGGCATACTACATTTTTTGCTGCATATTCTTTTCTCTCTACCTCCCTCTCCATTTCTTCCTCATCGTTCTTTTACTTCCTCCGTGTTTGTTTTATTTGCCATTGTATCGCATTATCTTATTTTTGTGCCTCGTCCTCTTTACTTGCCGAGAGATGGATTTAATGCAAAAATGGATTTTCAAACGAGGCAGAGAGAGAGAGAGATAGAGAGATAGAGAGTGAGAGATTGCTACTGTGCATAACTATTTTTGCATTGACTTGTTGTTGTTTCAATTATTCGACGAATTTCAATGGAAATAGATTTCTGGTTTCATTTTTTTTTCCTACCGCCGAGTTAATTGAATCTAGATTACCAATTTATTTTGTTGTTGTTGTTTTTTCCCCGTTTTTCTACTCTCTTCATTCATCGTTTCTATCATTTTTTTTTCTTTCTTTATTGAGTGCGAAATGGAAAAAAGAACCGACAACAACCATTAAGTATTCGTTTGTACTGCTTTGCCACGATCTCTTCAATTTCCGCAATGATAACTTCATTATTCAATTGCGAGGCGTTTGTTTGTGGTCTTTAGATTGTCACGTTCTTTGTTCGATTTAATGGTCACTTCCATAATTTCTTGTGTGCGCGCGTGAGCACACACACACTGCACGGAATTGTGAAGAATAAAAAAAAAACGCCACGTGCACACATTTTTGATCGGTGTGCAACTTGACTACCTGCATTTCATATTTCGTTTTTCGTCGCGGCTTCAACTCTTTGGCAAAGAGTAAAATATTCTTCGCTGTATTTTAATGATCCAGCCGAACAACGATGGACGAAAATACTTCAAATGAGATTAACATATCGAAATCAGCGCGTCTCAGTGTTTGGTTATTTCGTTTGATTTCGCAACTCATTTAAATGCATTTTAAAGAAACATATTCCATGTCTTAGTGCCTTTGACTGGGTACAATGCACGAGTGGGTAAAAAAAACGTTATTTTTGAATATGTGTATGAATATCCAAAAAGGGATGCGACTAGTTCTTTAAATGCCTTTGAGACTGGCCGTGTGCGAGCCTTAAATGGTGAATTCACCATTTATTGTGATTTTATTTCGCTGATTCACTGAAGAGACAAATAAATATGGTAAAAACAAAGAAGTCTTGCCCGGGCTCTCATTCTCCGCCGATTCAAATGAATTAATAGTAAAGTGGAAAAATAAAATTAAGTGCTCTCTCTCTCTCTCTCTCTCTCTTACTGAAAAATATTTAATAATAATTGACGAAACAAAGAATGGATGGATGTCATGGGCTGGGCGGCATCATGAATATTCATTTGTGTGGTTTGGTTGACACTAAATGCCACATTGCCTGTATGCTTGCTATAACGGGAATCATTCGAACGAAAAGAAGAAAAAGAAGGAAGAGAGTAAGAGAAAGAGAGAGAAAAGAAGAAAGGAAACGCAGAATAAAAAGTAAATGATAACACAATTCCATAAAGGGCTCTTCTACCGTTCTATGCTCGCTTGTTCGCTCATTCGTTCGTAAGAGCACGGCTAAGGCGCGCGCATTTTGAGCTTGCAACTTGGAATTCAAATTCATACGCATATGTTGCTGCTGTGTATGTGGCGTTGAATGAATGTGCCGGTTTTTCGAAAAAGGGAAACCAATGAAGCATATGGCCTTGATAAAATTTTAATTACTTTTCCCTTCGAGTATGTAGGAGCATGTAGTGCAGACAATCATCATGCGACGAAAATGAGCGAGCGCGCGGACGCGCGACAACCGAACAACACCATTTGCACAATGTTAGGGCACACGGGATGTAATAGAAGGAATATGGGAGAGAGAGAGAGAGAGAGAGAGAGAGAGAGAGAGAGAGATACACCAAATGACAGTAAGAACATTTCAAATGGATGCGTTGGGTTAGTTTATAGAAAATGTTTGGGAGCGTCAAAGCACAAATTAATTTTGCATTCGTTGATTTTTCCATGCACGGGAACACCAAGAATCGGCTTCGAAGTAGACAGACATACAAAGCCGAAATAGAGAGACTGAAAGAGAACACAAAATGGGTTCAAGCTAGAGGAAGGAAAGAAGAACACAAACATAAAGAGTCAACGAGAGAGAGGGAGCAAAATCGAGATGAAGATACAACGAGTGAAAAGCTGGTTCAGTGTTCGACAGAAGTGAATTATCACACAGCAAGCATCGTGAGGCGTTCGATGAAACGTGTGTGTTTGCACAGGCAAACACCAGAAATTTACATTGATTGAAATATCGAGGAGCGAGCACTTTTCGCACAATTCATTCCGGTGTGTGTGTGTGTGTGTGCATTTTAATTTGGAATCGGCAGCACGCCTTTTTTTGTAACTTCATTACTTTGCTCAACGATTGGAAACGAGCATTTTGCAATGACAATGAACAATATTTTTTCTGTCTGTGTCTGTGTCTGTAATGAAAAAAGAATGAATTCATTTTAATGTTTGGAAACATTTATTCAGAATTGTATGTTCGCTGTATACATGCGTACCAATATATATGTTCGATTCGAATGCGAATCAGTTGAATTGCAATGGCAACTGCAGCAGCGGTAGTAGCGGCCGAATGAGAAAAATATTAAAATTATATGTTCATACGTGCTTGAATATGTTTATCATACGTGCTAATTATAACGAGATTAATGAAAATTAATCGAATCGTTGCCGAATTATGACCAATGGACTATTTGCACAAGGATCCAAATAAAAAAAAAACATTGGACAAATCAATCCCATCTCAATCTCTTATCACTTAATATTTAGCGAAAGCGTTTCATTGTAATCAAAGTCACATGATTGAGCTCAAACCTACGCACACATACACACATAGAGAAACATCGCACCCAAAAATGAAGCAATGACTGTTCAAAGACACACAATGTTATAACACAGTCCAAATGACAATTGATCAAATAACTGAAATGAGTGTTTCATTATTTAAAAGTTTGATTGTGTCAGATGTGTAAATCAAGTTGCAAGTGGTGGTTTTCACAGGCCACAAAATTACGAATGCAACATTTTCATGTTTCTCGATTAGCACTTGAGCACACTCGCACAAGTTTGCGAGAAGGGTTGTGGAGGCGGCAATGGTGCTGGACCTGTTTAAATCGGTGCAAACTATTTTCTTTGGTGGCAAAAGTTTTCAAATGATGGCGGCTGCCTTGAAATCCAACTTTATGCAAAGTATCCACACACTAAAGTTTTGCATCCGTGTCCATGCCAAGATTTCAATGCGATCTGACGCGGCTGTTGGCGGTATGTGTGTGTGCGTGTGCGGAGAAGTGTATTCAATGAATATTGAAATAATTCACTTACAACATCTTTAAATAGTCAATATCAAGTTTTCCGAATCACCAACATTAAAGTGAAGCGAATGGATGAGAGAGAGGGAAAAAGATGGAACGCCGGAGCTGAAAATGGGCACAAATGATTTCCAAGCGAACGCATCCAATTTATATGTGTGTATGCATACATTTGGATGTGTGTCTAAACACCCTGGCACTGGATCAAGAGATCCACTCACTATCTGAATAAAGGATCAACGAATGACGCCTACTTCAATTTCGATATCGATATGGTTCACTTCGACTAATAACAACACTTGATTTTCAATTTCAATTAACAAAATTCAAATCGACGCAGCATTGAGAATGATGCCGGAACAAAGCAGCTTCAGTTGCCTAATTCCAACAAAAAACTGCCATTCACTGTCGCCGTTCAAATCATCCGTTTTTAACAGACCCTTTATTAAAATGGGACACAAATTAGCTGCGTACATTCCCGCTCTGATTTCACTCCTATTGATTGATTTGATTCAAAAATACAAAAACTCTCTCAACATTCTTTTTTTTTTTAGCTTGCAAAGCTCAGTTCATGCAACCCGATTAATTTTTAAATACTTGATCCAATTTTATCACAGGCCTATTTTGTCGACTTTTCAACATTTCCAGAGTTACTTCAATTATTGAGCATCCTGCAAAGTTAACTAATCAAGTTACTGTTGTCGTCGTCGTTCTTCTTTTTTCAAATTAAATGAAATTTGCATTTGAAAGGATTAGTTTTTTTCCCTTCGAATTCTTAATACAAATTGAAACGGTTTTGGATGTAATGAAGAAAAAAACCGAAATTATGAAACGCCTATATTTAGATAGGATTCTCTCCGTCCTGAATCGATCATCCAGCACACCGAGTAAACTGAGCAATCCAGGAGTGATAATAGCATTGCTAAATTTTAATGGACTGCCTGCGGCAAAATGACGTTTTTGTGCAGCGAGCGAGCGAGCGAGCGATAGGGGAAGAGGGCAAAGAGCATCGACCAACATTATTTCGGCTCAATTAAAATTCTAATTTTCGGTGAATTCATTTTGAGGGAAAATAGCTTCGCTCTAAATCCACCCTGTAATGAAGTTAAAATGTCATCGGCAGCTTTAAATCGACATGTTTATTTTTATTTGGATTTTCGAAACACAACACACGACACATTTGTTCAATTCAACCATCATGCGTATGACGAATATCATATTTTCAGAAGAAGCACAACAAATCGCGTGCAGCATATGTTTTGGAGACATGCACATTGTACGAATATTGAATGTATCAACAGGGAAACGTACATTTAAAAATCGCTAGGATTTTTTTTTCCGAATTGGACAGCTGAATAGAGCGGGAGAGAAATGGAAGGTATGGGAAAAAAGAGAGAAAACATGAGGAAGAAGGGGAGAGAACGAGAGAGAAAATGTGAGATAATGTGAGGAATAGCAAGAGCAATCCAGTCGTTTATATCACCTCATAAAAATACACAGCGGCTAAAATCGAAAGTTGTTGATGTTAGCACAGTTTATCATCGCGATTAATCATCTGGCGGGAAAATAGCAACAGAAATTCAATAAAAATTCGCTACAAAACATATTTCTCTTTCACACAACTATCAACATGTAACCTACTCAACATTTGGATTTACATTTTCGGACGAAGAAAAAAAAACGCGCTAGTGAATAAATAACATAAAATATTATCGTGTCTGACAGAACAGTGTTTTTTGCATAAAATCTGGCATGAACAGGCTTTAATTTATACGAAGCCAAAATTGTTTGTAATAATAGTTGAAAATGCATGTCATTTCATATAGGTGCGTTGGTGTTTTGACTTCGAAATCCATCAAAATTGTAATTTAAATTGAACGAACTGCTTCTTTCAATTAAAACGAACCTTTAGTGAAGCTCCTTTGCTCACATTTCCAAATGAAATATGATGATATTCGATTAAGAGGTTTCACAAGCCGAGAATGAATTGGCGATGAAATATACATTTCAAATTGAAATGAAAACACAAGCAAATGATTAGAGTGGCCACCTTTTCTTCCCTACTATTCTGTTCACACAATCTGTGTCTCTCAGCAACTAAATGCAAATAGAGCAATCTGTTAACAACAAGGAAACGCCATTTCCGGCCGTATGGTTTCTAACAAAAATGTGTGCGTCGGTCACGATCGCAAACACAATTTGTTTGCCCTTTTCTGACTGAACAAGATGCAATGTCGACACACACACACACACACACACACACACACACACACACACACACACACTGAATGTATAACACACACCAAAGGAGCGAAGCAAAATGTTGATAGCCTACTTTGTGTTCAATTGTACACACAGAAAACCGTCAAGCAGCAGCAGCAGCAGCAGCCACGACGATTGCGATTGCATACGAATGCAGTGCACAAATAAACATCATGAAATCAGTCAATAAAGTATATAGATGTTGTTTCTTTTTCGTGTGAAATGTTTACATAGTTTCAAAAACAATTTCAACACAATCGAATGAAATCGTGTCTTTGGGAAATGAGAACCGCACCGCTTTTTTTCAGTGCTTCTGCAGTAGTAATGAAAAACGAATTCGTCCACGTTTTTTTTCTTCTTTGGTTACTGACAAGAGAAGACTGTAAAATGTGGCAGAATCTCGTAACCAGAATGAAAAACGAGTGGCAAATGATGTTGTCCATAGTTTTATCACCACTAAAATCATTAACAATTAGATTCCTGTTTTTTTTCTGTGTTCTCGCGCTTTGTTTGAGAATGATAAAACACAAAAACATGGTCTGAGATAATGGCACGACCATTTCTGTTTCCCTCGTTTTCCCACTTTCTCACTCTATCTCCCTCTTTCACTCTCTACACATGCATCCAACAATATACAGACGTAAATATGCAACACAAAAAAAAGGATATCCAAACAAACTTAATTAATGTTTTCTGCAAATTATGCATTTAGATTGTTGTTTGGTTTAATTTTGTTCCATGCTCTGCTTTTTTCTCTGTCTTTTTCTACTTCACTTTTCGCTCTTTCTATTCATATCATTTTTAAACGGTTTGCATCATCATCGTCGTCATTCGTTTTGTTCCTTTTGAAAATTTCTCCCACTGCGAACATTTTCCGTATTGTTAGTCGTGAGTCATTGCACTTGTGTTAATTATGCAAGACGTTTTCCATCGTTTTCTTTTCAATATTCGTGTGTATTCGCTGGGTTTTTACGAAATCACACACACAAACACACACACTAAATAAACAGATTATGAAATCCCAAGAAAACGGCTTCTTATTATCGCTTTGGAGTTTGGTTCTCGTAATGACCGCATGAAAATCATTTGGCTTTTTCGGGATAAATCCGATTTTCCCGTGTTACTGCTGCTGCTGCTGCTGCTGCTGCTGCTGCTTTTAGCAATAAAACAATGCATATTCATGAGCATGTATGCAATTTAAATGTTGCGAATAATGAAAAACTGGGAAGCAATTATGAGGAAAATGTGCAGCAGTGCAATGGCATCGGAGCAAACGAGAAGCGATATGTTTGTCTGTATAGAACGGCAGAAAATACCACCGAAAACCGAATTATAACATTCTTGCAGTTAGATGGCTGGTTGGCTGGCGCGCACACATTGCCCATAAACTGCTGCAGAAAATATATTGAGATAAACTTTTAAAGCAGCAGCTTCTTCAGCTCTGCACGGCTATTTGTGGTCATTTGTTCCACATCATAAAACTAAGTTTTCAGATATTCATACACCAGCCCAAAGTACGGGAAAAACTGCAACGAAATGTACACATGTACTAAACAACAAGGGATTCAGTTTTTGCTTATTCGCATTTGCCAGAAGAAGAAAGTTTTACACACAAAAAATTGGGTCATTTGACACCATATTAACACAACAAATCCGCGCGCGGCAATGAATAATATTCGTACATATTTTTCACTTCGAAATCACACATTGTGTGTGTGGGCATGTGTTTTACACTCGGCTACATTTTCTTTTGATTAATTTTTCAGCTATTAATTTCATCAAGCCCTTTTAATTCAATCATGTGCATTTACTTTTTTACCAAACGAGGGTGCATATTTTCGAGATCACATCTGTGCGCGCTTATTAAACTTTAGCAGCAGTTCCACGCTGTAGACAACGGAAGCCAGCAAATCAGTTGAATTTTCCATTCGCTTTGATTTTTCCATATTAAACAACAAATAGCATTGGTCGTGCCCTGTGATTTTCGAGCAAAATGGAAATTCGAACAAGATTTTGTGGCACATTTAAAGCTGTGTGTGTGCAAATACCCAGAGAGAGAGAGAGAGACGCATATGGCATCTTGTTTACTCCGGTTCGCACATATGAGTAGGCCACATATGAGTAGGCTTGAAAATTAAACCGAACATATGAGAATATATCTCAACATTTTATAAACAAAAACATGATCAACGGTATCGAAGCGGTTAAATCGATAGACAACAGGTTTGATACACATTTCGGTGTTCATTAAACTCTATAACCGATTGTGCGTTGATTTGATTTAATTCGGAAACGATTCATACAAAGAGTGTATATTTTCAGTTGAAAAATTAATCGATGGAACTATGAACTAAACTTACGGAAAGCATGTTCTACAGATGAAACAAAAGAATGCTGTTCTTCAAATTGTTTAGTCTAAACAAACACACATCATCGCTAATCGTCAGTATTCCAGTGTGTAAAATGTGTGCCTACTTCATGTTTTATCATGCATATAATAAAAAATCGTGTGGATTTTTCACGAAATCACGTTCCAAATGTATATTCATTTGGCCGATATTTTTTGGATAAGAATAAAAAAAAAACTGTATGACGTTTGGCCTCGGAGAAATATTTTTCGTGCATTTTAAACAAATCCGAGAAACGTGAGATGTATCGTTAAACATTGGCTTTTTTTGCTGCATATAAAATTATCGACTTTTTCCAATGTTCTCTGAAACATCGAAATTTTGAAAGTTGTGTATCATTGGAATTTATCATTGAGAGTCATATGCTATTGAAAAGTCCACAAAGCATCACTTATGAATCACAAATTGTGATACAGAACAAAAAAAAACTGCTATCGATTTCGGTACATTGGAATTATATATCAATCAGAAGAAGAAGTTCAAATTCAGAGAAGCGGCACAACGGATCAATAGATTTTGTTGCTTATTTTATGAAGCTTGTGAGTGCAGCAGCCTATTTCACCAAATGTTTTCATGAAAAGTTTTCATGAGATTTTCCCCTCAAGTTTTTTTGGTCAAACAAATATATCTAAATGTAGCAATGAGAAAATCTCAATAGAAACGTGAAAATATTCTCATTTTTTGACATTATTCTGAGCGCAAATTTTAAATTTTCATTTATTTTTGAGCCAACCATGATGTGATCTCACATTTTTGTGAAAAAATCTCGAAATTTCAAGTTGGCGCCCAAAATATTGTCAAAAAATGAGAATATTTTCAAGTTTTTATTGAGATTTTCTCATTGCTACATTTAGATATATTTGTTTGACCAAAAAAACTTGAGGAGAAAATCTCATGAAAACTTTTCATGAAAACATTCGGTGAAATAGGCTACAGGACCTACACTGCAGGTATTGGAAAAAGACACACTGATGTTAAATGCACAAGAAAACCGATTGATCGCTTATCGATTCGAATGTGGGCCACGAGGTTCATTGCTTCTCACTTCGACGATTTTCGTCTATTTGTGTAAGGATTTTGCCACTCAGTTCATTTCTGCGTACAATTAAAGGCATACTCTAGGCATTTTTATCGGGTTGTGTGGAAGAGAAAGAGAGGTTATGAAAAAAAGCAACCGGTGGCGTGCAAAGCATGAGGCATTTTTTGAGGGCGGCCGAATAGAACACCTTTTTTGCTCTTCAGAAAAATGTTTGGGGCGGCATGTTTGCTTTGCACGCCGCCGAAAGCAGCAAAGATGCAGTTTTGTGGAACAAAATCAAAACAGTTGCTTTGCCATATTAATCGTCGTTGATTTGTTGTTGAAATTTAATTGCAATTTCAATTTCCATATGTTGAATTTGAAGATTAGCAACATTCTGAAATCATTTTTTTTACAAGCGTCGACGACAACGACTTGAATTGTCGTTAATTGTTGCGTGTGTCGTTGCCATTTCATTTGACATGACTCAGAATTCACAACATTTTACAGAACTGTACGCTTTAATTAAATTAAATAAAAATTGTTCTTCATATACGTTGTGTATGTGTGTGTGTGTGTGCGCGCGGGCGCTCAAAGTTCGAATTTGGTGTGTTGTTTTACTTTCGTTCTCGTTTTCATACCATGCTCTAACTATTTCGTTGACCTTCGTAAAAAATCATTTCAATGACTAAAACGAAAAAAATTCATGTCAAACACATGAATACGCAATTAGTGCTAAGTGAAACGGAGAACAGTACGAACGGACGGGGTTCCAAGCGCAAATATCGTACTTTTTTCTCTTTCTTCTTCTGCTTTTTGCCGCGAATACGGATTCAACGCGGATCGAATTCATTATTTTGTAAACGATTTTAATGAATCTACTCCACATTTTTTTTGCTTTTTTTTCTCAAGAAAAACCTCGCGCGTAAGGAGATCTTCACTGATAATTATTTTACACATAGAGAGTAAATTGATTGCATCTATGTATCAATTTTATTCAGAAATATCAAGTTGAAGCATGAGAATGCGGCACGAACTCACTCTCGGGAATTAAATGATCAATTAAGCGCGAATATAATATGAGCGCATGTGTTGTGCGTGCAATGAGTAGAGAGAAATAACTCTTCTACGGCATTTGCTTGAATTACAATCAAAACTGATTTTGTAATGAGCATGATGATGATGATTTTTGGGTGAAATTGTTTTACCGACTATTAAAAGCACTAATTGATGGTATTAATTAAGGAGCTGCCAAACTCGAATTCACTCCAAACGCATGAAATATAATTCCACGTAGGCTGTGACACTGATTAACACTGCTTCCCATTTACATGATTCCGCACTCTCGTGACCGATGCGAATGAACGAGAGAGAGAGAGAGAGAGAGAGAGAGAGAGAGAGAGAGAGAAAGAGAGAGAGAGAGAGCTTTCGCTTACGCTCAGACATGTTGATCTCATTAAAATTGTGGAAAAACGTCACTGTCCTTGCAGCTATTATCGAGGCGTGATGATTAGAATGAAGCCTCTGCAGTCGAAACCCCTGTGTGATGCCAAGAAATTCTTGGAATGAAATCATTGGAATAATGTGCATTCTGAAGGATGGCTATACGATGATCCCACAATGATCCCACAATGATCGTAATTGGTACTTTTGTGCATGCACAATACACACCCTCTATTAATTCACATAAAATATTATATCGAATATTATTCGAAAACAAAATACTGTTACGAACGTACATTTGCCACTTGGAAAAATCCGTTGAAATACATAATGAGATTTGTCCGAAAATTTTATTTTCGATTGTTCTATTTTTCTTCCTTAGTGACGTGTAGGTGTTGGCTAATTTTTTGGAATTTGCCATTCAACGGAAAAATACAGAAATTCATGGATTATTCACAAAATATCGTCCAGACAACATTTCCTAATCTACATCTAATCATCATATTTTGCACAAACAATAATAATACTCTTCATTCGATGAGTCCCAAGGTTATTGTTGTGGCCAATTTCTTTATATAGAAAGAAATTCATTTATAAATGAATACGATATCATTTAGGCTCATTTGAACCACCACTTGAAGAGGAAATTGCACAACACTGAAAGAGCGACAGATAGCTCAGAATCAGTTTGCAAATGAAGCCGACATTGTTTTTCAATATTAGATGATATAGAAGTGATTTACTTGAATTCGCAACGCTCTCGAATGCTTGTTAAAAACATTTAAATAAATTGCAATGGCGATGTAAAACAACAACATGCCTTGAGATTTAGAATGTTTTTAACAGATGTATCGAAACGAAGAAGGTTTTCACGTGATACAATGTGAGCTTTTTCCCTTTAATTCGATCAAATGGTGTTGGTTTAGATTATCATATTATTTATAACAAATCATTGCAAATGCCAAGTGTAAGCTCACGTATGGGATTTGGATGTAAAGTGGATTTTAGAAGAAACAACAATCTTGAACTTTCTAAATTCGTTTGATTCGGTGCTCAAGGTAAGTAGATTTGCATTAAACGGTGCATACAATTCCTTGTGAAGCAGTTTTTTTTTGTGTGTTTGTTATTTTTCGAGTAGAGGTTTTGTTCTTAGAAAATTTATAAACATTCGGTGGGTTCTTTATTCCAATCGGTGGGTTTTTTTTAGTCCAGGACGGCAAATGAGGCTTAAATGTGTGTTAACCATTTTGAAACAGGCGGAAAGAATATAGTCACATTGCATTGAGATGTGGGACTGATCTAGAATCTGAAGTGTGACTTCGTCAAAATTTATTGCCTCATCGTATTCGTATTTGCCATTAGTGTCGAAAATCAATTTAACAGCGAATGCAATCTCACAACCGTAACGCAATTGTCTGCCAATCGACGACATCTCTCTCTCTCTCTCTCAAGATTGATTCATTCTGCAAAGAACATTTTCGTCTTTCCATCCAACTTTCCTTTTTCTCATTTTCTTCGTTCCTGTTGCTCTTCGCTCACATCCACTCCAACGCGAGCTTTTCCATATTTATTTTTTCTTCTCTTCACTTTGTTTTTCACATTCCATAAGAGAAACTTTACGCGAGAAAGTGTTGGTTTTTCATCGCGAGCGACTTTTAATTATCTTGGAGCTTAGTTTTAATAAAGTTTCATTAAACGTCACCGAGTGCACGGTGTGTAATTTATAGCCGGAAAAATTGTACAAGGTTTATTGATTACTGAAAGATAAACGTAATAAGCCAAGCGCTTGAGGTGAATGCTATACCGAAATAGCGAATGGAAAAATGACGACGACAACGACGAAGAGAGTGAATGAGAGAAAGAGAGAGAGAGAGAGAATTCGATTCTCGTTTCAATTCCGCTCAAATGCTATCAAAAGACATTGATTAATTGTTTTGATGGCAAAAATGTCGTAAACCATTCGCACGGTACTGGTGGTTGCTGTCTTTTTTTTCGCTTGTTAAAGAATCGATTCGACTAAATTATTTACACACTTACTGACCGCACAACATACGCATTAATCAACTCCAAATGATTTTCCTTTAGTCAGTGCTGAATTAGGCCCTGGTAATGGTGTGCACCACACCGCTGCCACTGGAAAATCGATTTTTATTCCATCCATATAAATCAAAAGGATAATTTTTAATTCAGTTGTTTGTTTCAATAAATAATCTTTAATTCAGTTGTTACAGTTGTACAACAAAAAAATAAAATAAAAATTTGAACAAAAATGAGCAATAAAACAAAAATATTCCATTTAACCCGGTGCTAAAATGTAAAGCTGTTGTAAAAAAAGAGACACAGATCAGCGGCATTTCTGCTCTGCCATATTTATGTTTAATCAGTGAAAATGAAAAAGTAACATATGATTGAAAGAGACCTCCCGATAGCCCGATAATAACAAAAATATGATTATTCTGTATGCCGTATGCAAAAATGGTTCATTGATCATCAATTCATTGACCTGCAAAGATATTCGTGACATGAAGCGATATACACAATGAAGCCTGGCAGAGAGAGAGATAGAGAGAGAGAGAGAGAGAGTGCTCATACAATCAAATATTCGTTCGCTTGCCTGCCAATGCAATCGAATATTTTGTATTATGAATAGTCGTTTCAGAGAGCTGATGGAATCGCGGACGTATAAAATCCATTGTGGATGAGCGGCATATATAGGCAACAGTGAAAATAAAAATAAAAATTTGCGCGTAATCAATCGTCAAAGTGATGATGAAAAAAAGAACGTACACACACACAACCACACAAACACACACCGACACTTGCGCTATGTATTCGAAGCAGCAAAAATATAATAATTATTAAATTGAATTGATGACTGATTCGCTATTGTTACTTCATATATATATATATATATATATTCATGATTGCATGGCTATGTATTACGATAATTATGAATGTTGCAATGGTGCGGCAATGGCAGGCGCAGATGAATAGCGAGGGGTCAGCTTACAAGTATGTGGATTGTGGAATGAATTGCAAGATTATAAGCCGTGGAGTTTCTTTTCGGGATAAATCTAACAAATGAACTTCGTTTGTGCAGTGGCACTCGAAAAAAGAACGCCGACGAATCGAGAAAGAGAGTGAGAGAGAGAGAGAGAGTCGCGGCCACAAATCTCGTTCTGCAATTGATTATCAATATTACCCTTTTTCCGCCTTGTTTTGCCTCGCTAACGCGGCAGCCAGTAATCATATCAGAGCTAAACATTAAATCAAATTGAAAGTCCATGTGGCGCCATCAGAACCAAACGGAAATACATTCTAATTTTCTTCATATATTTTTTCTCTCTCTCCCTCTCTCTCGGTGTGTATCTCTATCTCTCGCATCCTTGCAATTCATTTCTGTCCAATTGCAAAAAGGAAAAAAAGTAGAATTTCAAATAAATCATTTCTTTATGGCGCGCCAACGACCATATACGATACTTTTTTTTTACATTAATTCACAAATTCATTCGTCTATTATGAAATAATTTAATTCTTCTATTTTGTGCAGTGGTCTTTTTTCTTGTACTTTTGTTGCTGATTCTAAAGCGTTCTTCATTTAAATAATCTGTTGAATGAGTGTTCTTTTTTTTCGGAGTGCAAAGAGAGAGAGAGAAAAGTTAATTATTATTGCTGCGACTAAATTGAACGTAACAAAATTGTGTGTGCTTTGGGTTTTTCTTTTTTTTTCTCCTTTCTTTTCCACACGCTCTTCAAACACAATTCGAGTTTGATCAAGAACCACTACAATGTTGGATAATTGTGTCATTTCGATGTACTACGGCAAACATTACCCAACGACATTTCCAAGTTGAATGTTCGACTGGTTTGAAGAGGCAATGAGAAAATGCACAAAGAAAACCATTTTCATCTTTAACAGCGGGAATGAATGACTCGGAAAATGAAGAGACACGAGAACGAGTGAGAGTGAGATAGCAAGAAGAGAACGAGCGAAGGAGAGGGAGTGAAATAGAGAGCGAGAGCCAGCGAAGAAATGAAAAACAAAATGTGAACAGAGTGAAACCAAAAAACGGGAGCAAAAAAACGAGAAACAATAAGAATTTCGATGTGCATTAGCCGAACAGCGAACGATGCACAAGTGAATAAAAACATTAGCGGCAGCCATAAAGTAAACACACACACACATAGAGAGAGAAAACTGAAACAGTTCAGTTTATTTACGTGTTTTTTTTTCCTCTCTCGTCTTTCCCGTCGTTTTTCTATTCGATAACCATAATTCAACACTTCGATTAATGGTAAAAACAAGCAAATGCTCTGTGTTACTTCATAGTACATTCCCATATTTCGGAAGACATGCACTGCATCAAATGCAACTAGCGATAGAGCTAGAGACAGCGCAATTGTAACTCACTTGCAATGTTGAAGTGAAAAGGCAATAGAGATTAAGAGAAAGAGAGAGAGAGAGACAGTCAACGCCAGGCAAACACACAATGAATGGTGTGCTCAACTTCTCTTTCTCATTCTTCTTGAATATGCTGAAGGATGTCGGGTCGAGACGGTTTTATTTGCGTTTTTCGTTTTCCAAACCATTTTTTTTCGCCTTCTTTCTATTTCATTACTCTTCTCGTCGCTTATAAATAATATTATGATTTTGTGTCCAGACATTAGCTGCGTGCATTACAACCATAGTGGAAATGGGGAATGCGTGCAATTTTGTAATTTCTGGAAACTCGTTGAAAAACACACACACATGAAGAAGCGAATAAAAGTCAAAAGCGGTGGCTAAATATAAAGTGTCCATTTTGAGTCACGTGTGTCCAAACAATATGCGTCTTTGTGCATTCAAATGACTTTGATTTTCCGAGTACGATTTCTTTTTGTTCATTGTCTCATGCAATTTATTATGATACAGAGAAATTGGTGTATTGCAATTGGCTGAAACTCGGATACATTGGCATTTCGAATAAAATTTCAATCAAATTACTCTCGATCTCAAAGTTTAGTTGTGTGCACATTGGGCGTAATTGCTCAAGAATTTTCAATAATTACTTAATCGCTGTTAAAAGTATTTGTGGGTCTCTATGTGTAATCTAAAAACAAAAGAAATTTCGAGTTGTGAGAAAAAAAAGTGCACTACAAAAAAACCCATTAATTTTCGTTCATGCGTAATTACAAAGAGACAAAGAAACTAAGTAAGTGCATATTTTTTGTTTGCTGTCCTTTTTTTTTAAACAAAATTATTTTATGTCGTCAATTAACAACATTGCATTTGTTTGGATTAGAAAATGACCCGATAATGACAAACAAATTGTCGGTCACCGAATCCCGTTTTGCATTTGTCTCAATAGCGCGTAGTGAACGGGTCGCTTGCGCGCGCTACGTTATTATACAAAACGATTATTGATAGTGTGAAACGTGATCTTTTTGCCAATTATTATTATTTGCCAGTTTGGGATTGTGTTCTTTCGCGTCACACACACACACACACACACAGTCCGTTACGAGCGCACACGCACGCGCCCACACGCTCGCGCGAAATAATTTGCGCTCCACTTTTTCATAAATACACACAAAATCCGACAACTGCAACACGTGCACTTTCGACGTAATCACATTTGTCACCATATGCTCACATAGCGGCCCATGTATATACGTGTATATTTCGTATAGTTTTGGGTGCATTTATTAAATCACATTTCACAGCAACAACAATTACAATAGATTCCATTCAAATTCGAGAGTTTATTGTCAAGGACTGAAACTTAATGATTTCCACAACAACAGCAATAGAAAAAAAAATGAATGATTTCCGTAAGTCGTAATTTTTTTTTTTGAATGCCGTTATGATTTTTTTCCCTCTGAAAACCGTGTCTCTCTTTTTCGCTTGTCTGCTATTCGTCATCCAATTCGATTATTTGTTTTTTGTTACACATCGTTTGTGCGCACAATGCGCTCACCGCGTTTTTTTTTCTCGTGCGATTTTTTTTCACTTCGCTCTGTACAAATGTTTACATTTGTCTTAATCATTGTTTTGATATTATTATTTTTTGTGTAGGTTTGTTTATACATTGGAAACGACTTGGATTTTACACTGACGCAAACGAAATCCAATATTTGATTAGGCTGAGAGTGAGAGAAAGAGCTGTGTGGCTTAATGTTTATAACCTAATCAGAAAAAATTTAGATAAGAATTACAACGCATCGGATTAAAGTTTATGATTTTCGATCCAGGTGCAAAATCGTATACGCAGTATTTTCAAGTACGAAAATAAACACAGTGAAGGGAAAGAATAGAAGTGAAATGTGTCGTAAACAAGCCGAATACAGAAAACGAACGAAGAAAATGAGTCAAAGTGAAACGAACTCAGAAGTGAAAATGGAGCGAAAGAAAGAGATTGACATGAGTAAAGCCGATGCTTTTATTTTATTTTCTTCAACGCGTAATGTATTTATTGTGGTTGGCATTATCTTGAGCATTTATTTTTTTTAAAGAATGAATTATTATAGTTCAGGCGCTTTGATTAATTGAAAAAGTGAGTGGTTTGATTGAGAAATGCTTTATGCTGCGGAATCAATCAAAACACGACGCAGTGAATGTGAATTGGTAATGTGGTGTGCTTTGCGCACTGCAGTCAAGGCCGGTTTTTATGGTGTAGGATTTCATATTTGTGTCGTGTTGCCTTTTTTCTTTCTTTTCTCGAGTAGCCAAAGAAAGACTTTGAGTTGACTGTGTGTGTGTGTGTGTGTGTCGTAAAATTCACACAACACCATGGTGATGATATTGAAATGATATTTGCATACAATTCCAAGCATAATGAACGGCGTCCTTTTCGCCACTGTGACTAATTATTTGCGCCGATGTGAATATTCGCATTTACAGCTACATGAGCGTGACTTTGGCACGTGTTCTTTGTTCAATATGTACGTTGCTTCTTTCTCTATTTTTTTCTTCTGTGGTCGTTGTCGTCGTCTTCGGTTTCATGCAACACTGAACTTGGTTTCGTTTATTACGACTTGCATTTGGATTGATTTTTCTTTCTCGCCCATGTGTGTATGTATGGAAGAGCTCAGGACCTTTTCTTCTACACGATTGCTCATTTTTTTTATCGCTTTGCATTATACGTACGTATTTTGTTTTGCATTCTGTCATTCAAACGCTTGCAGCTTGTGTGTGTGTGTTTTTTGCACGTAAATACGTTTGATAGTTGCTAATCGCGTGTTGATTTCATTGTCTTCATTTCTTCGTTGCCGTCAGTCAGTCAGCGATGCGAAGCTGTTAATATTAATATTAGTCGAATTATGCTAATGGATTGAAAAAAGACGGATTTTTCGTTGTTGTTGTTGTTACTTTGAAATGTGACTTTTGTTGATTTGCGTTTAGAAAATGCAAATCTTTGAAGGAAGAAAAAAAAACGAGCAAATAAGGCCCCAAAGGGATATACAATTCTAGGAATCGAAGGAGAGACACGCAAATTCTTGCACACAGAGAAGAAAAAATATATACAAAATTGGCCTTTCATATAGAAAATATATGTTATTTTCCATGCAAAACAATACACATTCGAATGATACATCAGTCAGAGCTTATAATATATTTTCATTTGAACTGGGGAAGAGCCCATGATACTTGGATTAAAGGCAATGTGATTTGTCTTTGAACAAGAAAAGAAAAGAAAAAACGAACGAAATGATGATGAAGATGGTGAAGAACTGCCACATCATATTTATCATGATGAAGTGCATTGAGTCACTGTTCTGTACATTTGGACACAAAAAGGGAAGAATATTTCCGTAGTTGATGCGTTTTATCTTCATTGCAGTTGCTAATTTTAGAGTTAGTGTGTATTTGTCATTGTGCCATTTCTCTCTATCTCTCTCTATCTCCGTGTGTATGTAATCACGGGGGCAGAATGCGAGCAAAAGCCGAGTTCATTGAATATAATTAGCAGGCGGCACAACGACGACGATGATGACGTTGAAAGTGAAAACGATATTCTGGAAAACTACATAACGATTGAGCCTCGTAATTCAATGAATTAAATTCATTGAGTGAATGCACAGAAACGGTGCTAAAAAAAAAGACAACGAAATACGAAAATGAACCAACCGAAAACACAAAAAATCCACCGTAGCGTATGTGTGCGAGAGACAGAGAAAGTCAAGCGAAAAATGTACGTTTACAACGTTCCACCAAACGGAAATGTCGAATGACTCATTCGCGGCGGATTCATGCTTCTTTTTTCTTTAATACACACATTTCACGGTGTCGGAGCAGACGAGCCATGGAATTGTGATGAGTACGTTTCACACGTTTCGATTGTGTGTTGTTGTCGCTTGAATTGATTGTAACGGCATCTCTAGATGGATGGATTATGTGCTTATGAACATCAATTCATCATCATTTCTTAGCAGTGTCATACAGTCGGTTCGGTTACTTTACCGGATAATTTCGTTTGTAACAAATCCACCTTGTCCTGGATGATGCTCAATTGAACGTTGAACGAATGAATTGAAGGGGAAAAAAAGAGACGCTTTTTTATAAATGGGCCAAATATTATATTTTGTCGAATTCGCAGCAGGTTCATGACATTAACACACAATACAGTAGACGATATTTCGTCTTGTCGAATCGTGATTATTTTATCTATCTCTATACCTGACCACACACAGTGTGTAGCAGTGCTTAAAATTGTCCTTGACAGTTAAACACTCCAATTAAAATCGAAAATTCAAAATGCATGTGTCGTGCACTAATTGAATAATACGCGAGCATCGCGCGCGCAATTGCAATTGCAATTGTGCACGCGTGATGCTGAGAGATGCGCCACGATGTATATGAGAGATGGATGTTATATTCCAAACAATTTATATTTATTTAGCCATTAGATGTAAATGTCGGAATTAACTTTGAATTAAATAATAACAAAACACACTCACTCGGTGTGAATGTGTTTGGGTTCGTATTCCCGTGTGGAAATGAAATGACTAACAGTCATTCAGTTGTGTGTGATGGTACACAACTGAAACTGGCTAATTTGATTGAAATAAACTATTTTGTGTGGATATTAGTCTAGTCATTATTTCCATCAGTCAGATTAATTTGCGAAATTTTGACCAACAATGATTCATGATTAAAATTGACTACAGTTGTTCATTTCCGGATAATCAGTGATTATTAATCACTTTTTTTTAGTCAGCCACTAGTCAGTTAAAATGTCCCAAATTGATTGTCAATCAAAATATTTGCCACACGGGTTGCAGTAGCCGTAGCAGCGCACGAGCCGCGGTGCGTCAATAATGAATGCGATTTTAATTGGAGAATTCAATAAATATTCGCAATCTCGGGGATATATATGTATCTAAGTTCGTGAATTATTCACACGAAATGGATTCGGCCGATTTTGCCGTGTTTGTTTCTGTATTTTTTTTCGTTTCAATTTAGTTTTGGAAGCTAAATCAAATGAAAAGCAAAAGAAAAAAAAAGATTTATTTGGTCGAAAAAGAAATAAGAGCGATATAGAACATATCAATTGAATACTTACGACTTTATCACTGTACATGTCGATGGTTGGTTTTGATGTGGATTCCGGCAATCGTAGCACTATGACACATATGATTAATAATGATATTTTCACAAAATCTAACGCGATTAAATACTTTTGTAACGACATTTTGGCAGTGTTTGTTTTATCGGACAGGCGAGAGAAAAGAACAAATCAGTCTTAGTCACGAATTCATCAATTGTTATGACCGAATTGTGGTGTATTTTTTTCTTTCATTTGGAATGATTGGCCCGTTTCTTTTTCTTCTCCTTCTTCGTTTGGATTAACTAAAAACACTTATACACATGAAGTACACGCATGTATTTTGCCGTTTGATTCATCGGCCACAAACAAACAATAACAACGAAAAAAAAACGAAACGAAATTAATGGATATTCTATATGCATACCATCACAAAATAACCGGGCCATAGAACTCTATTTTCTCTATACGATATTCATAAGCAATTTGAATATATATGAGAAAAACAAAGAATAATAACACGCACACACATACACAATCTATGGAAAATATATGTATAATCCGAAAATGTCTTTCTCGGTCGCGGGCACCGAGAGTCAAATATTGACCACGCGCAGCACAATTTCCCCTTCGTCAATGCACACGGCTGCCGCCGCCGCCAAACAAAAACATTAATAATAACACCAACAAAAAAGGAACAGCACTTGGTCGTTGCTTCGTATATATTTATGACACTGAAAATAAGTCTTAAACGCTTTTCTCTCGCTGCATGCAATGAACTCTCGCATAAATTCACATGTTCAACTAAATATATAAAATATGAAAAAAAAGGAAACATTAAAAAAAATGAGCAAACAAAAATATTTTATCGATTTGTTCGTTGTTCGTTACTGTTGTCGTTATTGTGTAAAAATTCTTATACCACTTTGGGATTGAGTTTATTACAAAGCCAAGTCAACAACAGACACACCGAGAAAAACAAATGACCGCGTTAAATCGATGCACAAGTCTCAAATCACAAATAGTCACATTGATTCATGCCAAACGGATTTGGGTTGATTGATGGGTCAAGAACAAAGAGAATCGTTTGTTTAAAATCGCAGTTGAAAAATCATCGACTTGAGCTTACTTGCCTGCGTGCATGTGTGATCGACACAAAGATATTTTAATCACCAATAATCTATTTCGTATTTTTTTCTTCTGTTCGCGTTCCCAAACTAATTGCCTTTTTAAGTAGGTAGTCGATTTTTTCTGGTGTGGCTCTGGAATGAGGAATCAAGTCAATAAATCGGCTTTTCGATACGATGCGCGCGCGTTTCAAATTCTTGTGCATCTTTTATGTTGCCCCGTCAATCAAACATGAAAAAATGCGGTATTTTTATCGTTACATCGCTATTTCAACTAAACCGAATTGGATTTTTGCTCTCCACACTCGGTGAAATGATCGGCGTCGGGAAGACAGAGAGATGATCTTTTTGTTTTTGATGTCGGATGATTTGCAGTTTGGGGAGAAATGGTGAGAAGTGACGCATATTGTGTGAGCAAAATCATAAGCGCCCGGCAAATCGTTGTCGAATACCAAATAGACGAAAACAATGTAATTTGAGGTCGTTCATTGATGCCAACAAAAAAAAATCACACACCAAGAGTGAGAGAAATGACGACGACAGTTGGGATTTCACCAGTTTGCTACCACAGATCTTGAGCGCGTGTGTATGATTCACTTTCAATGGAGCGAGAGCGCTGCGCAGAGCAACGAGAAGGTGATTGGAATACCGAAGCGCGTCAACTTATTGACAAAATGAAAGAAAATCCCCCATTACTAATAACCAGTAGCAACGGTGACGACGTCGTCGGCGGCACCGTTAACCGTTTTTAACAATTCAAATAGAACGATTGAATTCGAAACATCGTTAAAAACCATCCATTGAGTTATTCAAAACAAAACTGCCGTGCATGTTTTTTTTCTCGCGATTTCACTCAGCTCTTTTTTCTCCCTCTCTTTAATTGATTTCCTTGTAAATAATCGAATTTCACTGCCGTACTACAGTATATAAATATAAACAATTCCAGCTTTCACTCGGTGTGGCGCAAAACAGGAGGCAAACGGCAGACAGAACATGAAAAACGATGTGAACGAACAGCAAAAAAAAAGAATCCCAGTAGTGAATCAGAATTCTAATTCTAGTTCAGCGCTTGGGCGTGCGATGCGATTGTTGGAACAGAACCGAACAGAACAGAAAAAAAAGTCTTACTCTTTTGAAAAGCGAAAATACACAGAGCAACCGGAGAGACACAGAGCCTAGAGAGAGCAATTGTATCGGTTTCGTTCGCTACAAACGTATTATGTATACTAAAGCTGGTCAGCTGAAACGTTTTAAAATGAATGTCGACACAGACAGCGAGCGAGCGAGCGAGCGAGAGACAGAGATAGATTTGACAACTATCAACGTTGTGTGATCTGGAACGAAAGGCGACGAATAGAGACAGAATTTGATAGAAGAAAGAAAAAAACATAACAACAACGTGCAATGAACACTATCAAAATGCACACAATTTCTTTGTTGTCACTAAACACACGCCGCACACTTTTATTGTTGCAACAACTGTTCTCGTGGGCAAATGTTTTTGTTGTTGACGTTACCGTTAATTCAAATGCACACACACGCACACTGCAATACTGCCCATTTTTTTTGTCTATTTACTGGAATTATATGGGACGTATGGATATCACACATATTCTTCTCACTGTTGACGTCTCTACATTTTTTTTCGGTTAAATCCGGGTTCGTGCTCTGCATAGCCGCCACCATCATCAATGTTTCAACCATATCAAACGAAATGAAACGATAACGCGATTTTTTTTTGGAATTTACGCCTAATAGCTGAACTTTGCACTGAGACGAATCAGTACGAATCACAGCAAACGCGACGACAGTGCATCAATCGTGCACAATACCAAAATTCATCTCTATTAATCGTATTGATAAACAGTTCGATGTTTTTGACCGTCCTCGACCAACAACAACCACAACAACATTCGAAACGAGACATGTTTTTATCTCTCTGAGCGTCTATCGGTGATAAAACGGCATGTAAAATCTCACTGACTGCCCTGTTCCCCCCCCCCCCCTTTCTTTGACCGAAAATCCACGAAAAGAGGGCAGCTTTATCAAAATTAATGAATTAAAACCAAACCAAACGAAAACTGAGTCAAAAACAACGGAGGAACAACCGAAAAAAAAAATCAGCAACAACGAGAGTAACAACAACACACAACAACCGTAAAAACCGCGTACACATCACGCACAAAACACAACAATCCGCCTAGCAAAGGCGATTTAAAATAAAACGTGAAGAGCCGTAGCATTATTCAGTTCCATTCCGAAATGAACGGAACGGAGTAGCGGCAAAAAATGTGCGTGATATTTGTGTTCAGCACACATGTAGAACTGTAGTGTGTATTGCCTTGTGAGTATCGCCGTTTGCTATGGACGAACTCTAATGGGTTTTGTTGTTGAGTCTTTTTTTGTTTCTTTCTTTTTTCGGTATTCGTCGTCGTCGTTGTTGTTGTTGTTGCTGCTGCTTTCCTTTGATTGTGTATCGTGATGGTGTTGTTGTTTTTGTACTGTGTATGATGTTCCGTATATGGCTGAGAAGTGCATCATATTAGTGCAATGTAGAGAAAAAAAAGACCGTGTGTTGTGCTTGGATTTCGACTATACTCATACGCACTCACTCATATATTTCACATACATACACACATGTGTGTCGCCTCAACGCTACACAACTACACGCGTTGACAATCAACAAAACAAAGGCACACAACGCCGTACCGCGCTCAAACCATCATCGAACTACAGCGAATACAGCCGAACAGAACAGAACAGAAAAGAAAAGAATAGTAGATATACAATGCCAAGGAGCAGCAATGAAACTGATCGGAATAAATTCATGTGTATTCTTTTGGTGTTATGACAAAAAAGCAGCAGCAGCAAAGGCATTGGCAGCGACAACGACGGCGGCGGCGGTGGTGGCTGTAAAATCAACTCGCTGGGCGACGTCATGAAGGCCCGTCACCATATATTCATTTATATATTTATAGGACGGATGTTCCATCTCTGTTGCGCCTTTGCCGGCTAACAATCAACATTCAACTGCATCTCATGCGAAGAGACAAAGGAAACGCGCAACCGAAAAATCGTTTTCGATGACAACAACAACAACGACAACGACGACGATTCCAGTTCATTGTTCATTCACTTTCCGTTTACTTCATATTCCATACCACACACAATGGCACGCATTGCACATACATTCTCTCGATCTGTCTCTGTATGTATAAAGTGCACACTAAACCAAATATAAGAGAGTGAACAGAAAAAAAAACAGAATCGCGAGATCGTACCCGCTAAACACCATAGAGAATGAGCCTCCTAGAACAATACGGCAAACAATCCAAAAATAAAAAAAAGGAAAGACATTTTTTTTCTTCAAAAAAGTTGCATATTAAAACCGATTTTTCTCTCTATCCAAGGAGAGGATGAGAGCGAGAGACTGAAAAATGCGCTCACAACTACTAGCAGGCATACGCACGACGGCGGCAGCACCAGTGGATAAATAACCAATAAGGCACACACCATCTACAAGTGTACAATGTACATGGCACATTGCGTCGACTACGCCTGATGTGCCTACTTCTCTATCTCATTTCCGCTTTAACGTTATATTTGTGTAATATGTATGCTGATGGTGTATATGCATTTGATGGTTCGATGGTTTTTTTCTCTCTCACTAAAAGAGTTCTTGTTTTTTTTTATGTTTTTGCTGTGGCCTTTTTCCAATCGGAATCAGGCTGACGAACGACCGACCGACCGACCGAAAAAGTCATGAGTAATACCAACCAGTCTCGGTAGCCGTTTAGATGCCCGATCCATTCAATCGGATGTTTGCGTGTATGTACGAACACCGAACCCAGCAGCAGAAGCAGCAGCAGCAAAAAACATTTGTTGGACTGGCCTTCTTGGAAATTGGCATTGCATTTTAAATGGTCTTTGTGTCCTCTTAACATTGCGTGACGCAGTGTTATTCGTTGTTGCTCCCCAATAATGCATTCGTAAATAAAAGGGAATTGTGTGTTGTTTGCAGTTGCAAGAGCGCACGTAGGACGACAACGCACAGCAAGACCAAACCATTTGACTACTGAATCGATCGCAAGTATGAAACGGCTTCTTTTATGCTCGTTCATTTTCTCTCTTTCAAACTCAAATCGGACACACGGGAAAAATCCAACGAAATATGGTAAATAGTCGAATGTTACGTGTTCGTATTGTGATTAATATTTTTACGTGTTTCTCTCGAATGGAGAAATGTATGCTTATTCTGATCAAATCACATAATTAATAAGAACCAAATTTCCATTTCAATACCACAAGAAAAGAAACAGACAATGACAGTTTTCGTTTGTGTATTTGTTCAAGATGTTTTCAATTATATATTTAGAATCGAATAGATATGGATCTGTAACTCTATTGAATTTCGAATGAAAAATGGGACTTGGAATGGGTTGAGACATGCATTTCGATGAAATTGAAGTGATTTAAACGAGAATAGTCAAATGAAAATTTAAATGAAAGAAACATAGTTGGAATTTCTTTTGTCGTTTTTAAGCTATTTGCATTTTGGTTTTGTTGAAATTTGGTTTTGGACTTTCTTTTACTTTGGAAGAATTCTTTCAATTTTCTATAGGATTTCCACCAAGTCTCACACAGTCATCATTTTCACAGGAAAAAAAATCCCGAAAAAATCGACCTCAATCCAAGCTAAGCAGAGCCGATGTTGCATTAGTCAGCTGAAATCGACAGTTAGGCGCCGTTATCACATGAAATTCGCATGTGTGCAGTGAAAATGCGTCAGGCGCCCACACATCTATCCAGCAAGATTAAAAGAGCACACAGTTTATTCAGTATGTACAGCATACGCAACGCGTTTCGCTGTGTGCATTCGCCCGATCCACACCACAGCACGCGATATAATCATAATCTACATCGATAGATCATTTACTGACTCTCACTCAGTGTGTCTCTATCTTTCTCTCTTTCACTCTCTCTCTCTCTCTCTCTCTCTCTCTCTCTCTCTCTCTCTCTCCTATATATATATGATACACCTCTCTCACCATGCCTCCCACATTTTGCTTGGCTAGGGTGACTAGCTTGCATGGCTAGGGTGACTGGCTTTTCTGAAGTCAAAAACCATACAAATAAGCCAATTTTATCTGAAAAATCCGTACAAATCCGATCATCAAGAAAGAAAACCGTACATATAAAATGTTGAAAACCAACGTCAAATTTTTCACCATTTTGTAAGAAATCTCAAGAAATTGTGTCACGACGACAATGTGTGTCCAACATAAATGTCTTGAGTAGAATGTTTTCATGAGTGACACTGCCACTGTATCGGTTGATTCATTTTCAGTGGACACGAAAAAAAAAATGCCACAGCCAGATCGAAAAATCCGTAGTGTCCCACAAAAATTTTTACGGATGGTCACCCTATGCATGGCATCCACCATTTATTTCTAGACCCAGTCATTTTTAATAGTTTCAGATGCGACTGAAAATGAACGCACATATATACTTTTACGATGATCGATTTGTTTTTCCCGTTTACGAGGAATATTTGTGGATAGAATATCGTCTCGGAAGAGGGTCATCCCGACAACTGTCCGGCTACAAAAAAGGGGAATGAAACCAATAAACTGCTTAAAGCGTTGAACACTTCCTGTGAAGCATTCTGCTTATTTGTTTCATTTTGCTTTGGTTCTGAGTCACAGACACTTAAACTCATTCGATGGCTAGTAAAATGGCATTGGATTGAGGAAAGTGCCATTTCACATGCACTTTTTTTTCATTTTATATACGTACATATATTGGATCAATTCGATGTCTTTGCCATGGAAACAAAAATAATAAAAATGCGTATAGGAACAACATTTCATTAAGTCGAATCGGCGATTTTGATACCGAACGAAAGTGAATTTTGTATGTGTGATGCAATGTCTTCGATAATTCTTTTGCTACACGCTGATTGCCACAGTAAATTCGCAAATGCAATGTTTATGTTATTTAAAGACAAAAAAAAACACCGATCAGAGACGGAAAGAAAGAAAGAAGGAGAGAAGTAAAAAAAGCGAAGCAAGAACATATAAAATACAAAATACGCTATATTGCTTCGGCTGAACCTACTTTAAACGCAGACTGTGTAAATGCAACAAATTCGAGTCTGATTGCTTTACTGATCCTAATATAATTCACGCTCCAGTCCAGCACACCCATACACAAACACACATATACATCTCGCAATGGATGCTGCTGCTGCTGCTGCTGCTGTTGCATTCTGCGTTCCATAACGGTTAATGTGCGAAAGCATTTGGCTTTTGTCTTTGGTTACATGTTTTTTTTCGTAGATTTTTTTTTGTTTCGTTGCCTGTTGTTGTTTTCATCGTTGGGGATTTGCTTTGCCATTCTGCATTTCCCCATTGTGTATAGAATTTTAGCATCGATTCGACGAAAATGTGTGCATGTGTCGATTTTGTATGCCAATAGCGAGTGTGAGCGAGAGAGCGAGAAACAGATTCATGCTACATTATTGTTGGCACTAAAAATATAAAATTCACCAAAGCAACAATGTAATAAGTCAATATATATAAAGTTGGTTTTATAGCGACGGGTTGGCTTGTGCATTTCCATCGTGTTTGTTCGGAATTGCTAGCACAATTTCATGCGCTTTCTATGCGCACTATGTGTGTGTGTATTTCTTGGCACGTTTATGAAAAATTTATTGTAATGTTTTCAATTAATTAAATTTAAATAAATGGCGAAAGAAAGAGCACATTCGCAAAAGTACACACATACACACACTTGATTCAAATTGAAGAAAAAGAAGAAGAGGAAGACGATTACAACACGACCTATTTATATCATCATTTGTTTATCTTTTAACACCGGCTCGTCCGTTTTTTTTTTCGGCACATAAACACTTCTATTCTTCGGTATTACGCCAACATATGTAATCCACTCTAAAGCTGCTCATGAACCGAACTCGAACAGTTCGAGTTCGAATTTTTTTGAATTTTGTGTTCGTGTTCGTTTGGGTTCGGTTCGAATTGTTCGAAACAAAATAAGTTATGTTCGTGTTCGTTTTATGTTCGATTCGAATTGTTTGAATCCAAAGAAAATCGTTTGTGTTCGTTCGAGTTTGGCCTAAGCTCGAACTCGAACAGTTCGTGTTCGTGAGCAGCTCTAATCCACTCGACGAATAACCGTCTGACTTATTTATGAATGCGTTTCGCCAAATTGGTTAAGTGGGAGGTTTGACGTGCGTATGCTCTTCTTTTTTTTTTTTGTTATTGTGTATTGTTATTGGGCACAACAACATGTTCCAGAATGAAGACGGCAAAAATCAAAATGAAACGTAATGATTTCGTTGACTTGGCTAGAATGAAGTGAAGAGTGTTGCACATTCCATAATCGGAATGAAGCTCGCTCACACACAATTTATTTATCGTCTTCGAAAATGTTCGCAATTCATCGCATTAAATTATCCCCCCAAATGAGAATCGAAATACTTCTTTTAGACATTTATGCATTGTTTAAAGGTTCGATTTAAATTTATATTTATTCAGAGCAAAGATTACTGATGGATATAAATAACGGTTTGCCAGAAAATATCGGATTATGACTCTGCGTTGCTCATTGCTGTGATTTCTGTGGTATTTATAAAGGTGGAACAACAATCGAATTTTATCATCAATTAATTGATCCTTACATTCGTTATCTGAACTTCGCAATTGATTGTTTCTACACGAAGAAATCAAGCAGACATTTAGGTGTATGGATTTTTAAAACCATATATGACCATAGCCAAGGGAATATCAGGTATTTGAAGCTGATATTTTGACTTAAATATATGTTCATTTTTATACATATGTATATCTCATAGTATTCTTGGATTAAGAGAAAAACAAAAGCGGTACTTGCACATCGCGAGTGAGCGAGAGAGCGAGAGAGACAGAGGCGATTATATTGGATCGAAGTAAATCAAATGTTGCGTCAAACGATTGCCAAACCATTGTAATTTGTTTAGAACGACGACGACGACGACGACGACAAACAGTGTGCGCATTTATAACCTAAAGGGAAACCAACAACTGATTGTTTCAGTGCAATAACATTGTGCCATTTATGGGGCTAAGTGCGTCGAATGGATGTATGTACAGTAGTCCACTGTAAATGCCGATGTACAGTGGCTCGATCCTTGTTGTACGCGCGTCGCAGTATTCGCTTATCGGATTGCACCTAAATCACAGTGCGTTGCAATTTCGTACACACACACACACACACACACGAAGCGATAGGGAGAGAGCAAGGAAGTCCAGGAATCTCTCATGAAAAGAAAATTCATCAGAAAGTAGAATCTCGCACGTAGCACGATTTCGATTCGACCATGTCGCCAATGCATATATTCAATACACTGTCTCTTGCACCATTTTTGTACTTTGGAATTTGTGCAATTTTTTCCCGTCTCCTTTGCGTTCTCTCCAGTTGGTTGTTGTTTTTTTCTTCTTCAATGCAATATGCCATGTCTGTCTATATTCGAATATAGTATTGGTAGGATTTTTTTCGCATGCTCCAACAACCCACCCGAACAAGTTTCAATAAGAGTACCTCGATTATATCGAAAAGGAGTTGATATAATGCACTTTGTGCGTGTGTTTTTTTTCTTCAGTGTAGTATTTTGTGTTGATGCATTGCTTTCAATATTTGCTGTTGAGTGTATCCCAATTGAACCGTACACTCCTTGATCAAATACCTGTTTAGTTCGATGGAAAGACGAGAAAAAAAGTGAATAGTAATTGCATTTTGAACCTAGGGGCTAGGAACAAGTTGTGAGATTCACATAGATTCGCATATATTCATGCGTTCGTGGCTTTGTTATTGTTGTTGTACACTCACTACGCTGCTTATGTCTCGTAAACACAATCACACGAATTCACAAATATTCATACGGATTCGTCTCAAGCGCTTGTGTTCTTACCCCTTAGTTTTGAACACTTCTGAAATGCTTTTGGCATTTTTCTGTTTCTTTTTTCACCGAATCTGATCTGTTCGCATCTTTTTTTGCCATTGAATACATCAATCACTGAAAATTTTACTGCAATGATCACTTTCGCTATGGGGCTGGATGCAGGCATATCAGATTTGGCACACCGAAAGCAACCCATACATGTGCGCCGACTAAAGAGACATCACACACACAGCACACAGCAAACATTCTCAGGCCGAACAAAGAATGTAATTAATTTCAAATTAAACATTAATTTAAATACATATGCTGCTGTGCTGGCGACTAGATGAGGAATAAGAGTAGAGCAAAAAAAAAGCGGCAATAAACATGTGATAAGGCATGCACCATAAGCTCGGAATTGAAAACGACTTTCGAAAGATGATCGATAAGAATATGGCAAACGGGCTGCAGCACTAGCACCAGCACCAGCACCAACAGCGAACTTTTTGAATGATCTAATTAGAGACGGCGCATAGCACAGAGTGCGGCCGTGTACAGAGAAGAGAGAAAAAAAAATCGACGAAAACGGACGGATACGCGTGCATCAAGATTGTGAAAGAGAGAAATTGCCTATCTAGCCGAGAATAATGACAGCAGTTCCTAACTACGGAGAAAATTGCGTAAAGACACTATGCGGTACGCATGCCATAGGCATCATTCCAACGAATTGAACAAAAAAATTATGCCATAATCGCGTTCCACAGACATATTATGCTTGCATTCTTTTATCTCACTTATTCTCTATCCCCTTCTCTCTCTCTCTCTCTCTCTCTCTCTCCATCTCTAGAGTGATTTGTGGAATGTCTGAATGAACTGATAATAAATCGTGTGTTTATATGATGCGCGTTGAAAAGGGCACTGCTCTTTAGTTTAAGATGTACACACACACGCGGAAAAAAGAGAGCGAATAAATAAATTTCGTAGTGCTTGAAAACGAATTCAACATGGAAAAACGCATAATTATTTATGTATAACACAGTTAATGTAATTTGTTCCATGTGCTTAATCCACTTCATCTTGCTATTCACTATTAATCGCTCACAATGCACAAGCTTAACCCATTCTCTGGGCATATACATAACAATGTTTAATTTATATGATTTTTGAAGCGAGACAAGTTCACAAAATTTACTACATGTGACGCACATAATTCAAAACACTTCAATCGTCGTTGTCGTCATTCGCACTTTGGACATAAAATTGTTGTATCCGTTGTTTTTCTTTTTCTTCGTCGATTTTGGTTCAAGTTGCACCCAAGTTGGAATTTTCAATTTCATTGAAGCATGAAGAGTCATATCAAATCGACCATTTGAAATCATGTGTTCGTATGTATAAATCATTGCCGAATATTTTTTATTATGATTTAAGTGGCATTCATGAATTCTACAGAAGTCGAGTCGTTATCCGGCAACCGAAAACACAACACATAGACACAACACTCGTGGTTTTATGCATTTTCTGTTGTTTTTTTTTATTATGAACTTGAAACATTGCATTCAATTTTTCAGTGTTGTGTCCATCCACGAAAAATGTGTAATCTTTAGTTGCATCTTTTAATCGATTCATCAAGACAGTTGTATCAAGATTGTAATTTTCAGTGCCAATTCGGCTTGAAATGATATTTGATGCCATTGTTGAAACAATTATTTAATTAACTCTCATTTTGGTAGATAAAGTACGTTGATGATTCATTTTACAATGTTTGCTGTAATTGAGTTAAGTCTTCAAAGTAGAAAATCCACAACATAAAAAAAGTTATCATGATAGTAACGAATTCATTTGATTTTCTTTCGTTTAATAAGAAGCATGACGTCGATTTGATAGGGCCGCACAACGGGTCATTGGGATTACCAAAAAAGTGATTCGCAATCAGTGAAGAAAATCTTTATCTTTTCAAAAGATAAAATAATAACAGTAGAAAATTGGTGATTTGAAACCGTGTAAAAATCAAAAGTTTTGAATCAACACAATCGATGATATGCATTTGGTGACGAAATTTGTGTTTTTTCCATGAAAAAAAAAAACAACAACAACAAGAGTTTAGCCGGAAGAGAAGAAACAAATTCAAAGAAAATTCGATCGAAATGAACATTTCGATTATCGTCTAATAAAATTCAAATTATTGCCATACGATTCAATCGATTATTATCGAAGAAAACATGAATGTTTTCATTTAAATGCTGTAAATTCCATTAAAATATACACCAGTCGATCTATATTAAAAGAGACATCGTTTTGTTTACAATTTTTTTCCTTCGCTAGTAAATGATATTCAATTTGCTTGTAGCCGAGATTGCCGACACACTATCAATTAACATAAATATGTTAATTCGATGCAAAACCCGTAGCAGTTCATTCAACATCGATTTTATGTACGCTCGCACTTGTTTATGTATGTCGAAGGGAATTTCTAAAATCGTCGCGTTTGCGGTGGCATCACACAACTTGTGATTCAGATTGTGTAGATTATCGAATGTGTCACACATATCAGCGGTGACATAAATACGAGCAAAAGCGAACGAGCGACCGATCGATCCAACAAATACACAAACACCACGTGAAATGAAAACCAAAACGATTGAATTTATTGATAAATTTTTCGCCCCGTTTTGCACCTGTTTGCCTATATGTGTGTGTCGTTGTTTGGCTCTGACTAAATAAGCAAACAAAACGGTTTTCAACACAAACTCAAACCCAAAACTGTCGATTGACAAGCAAGTGTGCAAAATGTTATTCGCTATTCATTTGGGAGAATACATTGGCATTTGGTTCATTCATTATTCATAGTCGACAAACACACATTTTGCATTAAACAATACTCGTCGCCATCGCCACCGCTGCCGTTGCCATTATTGTTGTTGTTGGTCGTCATCGTCATGAGTTTAGTTAGTCTCTATACGCTCTTTGTTGTTATTCTTAACGGGGCCGGTGTCGGTGTCGGTCGCCGTCAACACTTCAACGATTTTGAACCTTTTCACATGATTTTCACATGGTCAAAGATCGCGATTTAGTTGATCATTAAAATACTTATTCGTTTTGCTTGGCGATGCTTTTTTTATTCTCCAAATTGAGCATAATAATCGATTATATTCTCACCGTTTCAAACCAAATTGGCCAAATGACATTATGGCATACATAGAATATTTCCACACATTTTTGACATATTCAAAAGAATGTCATGCCATCCGATTTTTGTTTCACAGTGCTATTGCAAAATGTGCAAGGTTTTTGAGGTTTAACTAGAATGTCTGCCTCCACCACTCTCACTCCACCGACCGACCAATGCACGGCACATTGATCAATTGAATATTATATATTGAGATATAATTACACGACTAATCCGAAGATTTCAAAACGGATTGACGCATACGTGATATGCAAAGTGATTGAGTGTGATTGCATCAAAAAGATTTGCACGCTTCAATTATTAATACAAAATAATGCAAAGTGAAAAGTAGTCGTATGCGCAGTTGTGGATCTTTTTGATGCAATTTCTCTGGAAAAAATTATTTGTTTTATCTACCCAAGAAATATCAACTGTTGTTTGCATTGAAATGTTCTAGAAAAGTTTTTTTAATGAAAACATAGGAAATTTTTTTTTAAAAACATCGAAATTGTCTTGTAAATGAGATTGGCCGCGCGTTTCCTTCTAAAATTTTCACATGATTCAAAATAGTATTACAACCAAATCATTGTTATTAGTGATTGCGTTAAATTTTGTATAAGCTTCAGTCTATTCCACAATATTTCGTGCACAAAAACTTTGATTTTCACTTATCTAAGGACAGGATTTTCAATCGAAAAGTTTTCGCAATTCCGCAAAAAGTTTTTCTTCATTTCGATTGTCACATGAATGTGGAGCGCTAATCTGAGCGATGCGAAGAGAAGCGGTCGACATCTCATTGTGACTCGGTTGATTCGAAAGCAGGGATTGAAACATTTAAAGTTCGACACAGATCGCATGGAATATTTAAGAGCATGAAATTGAGAGAGAGAGAGAGAGAGAGAGAGAGAGAGAGAGAGAGAGAGAGAAAAGTGCATCAGTCATCTGAAATTATTCATCTTCTTTAATTTACGGAATGGATCTTAGAGAGTGGGTAGAGTGGGTGAATGATAGAGAGTGTGTTTGGGTTCCAATGAGGAAATTTAATCGTTGTACGATTACGAATTTAGACATTGAACGCGAACGATATGTTTTCACTCAAACATGGTACCGTTTGGTGCACCAGCGAAGCATTTAAAATAGTGGGCACATCATTCTCCAACAGAGAACTACATTTGATAAATCTATGTAATGTTTGTGCATAAATGTAAATTGACACATTGTGACATACATTAGCCGGAGATTTGTGCGCAGCAAGTGCATTTTGACACGGAAATGTCTCATGCGCGAGTGGCGTGTCGTTATCATGTTCAAAAGAGCTATTTTTATTGATAACACAAAAGAAGCAAAAATAAAATGATCATAAATCCAAGGGGATACACACTCATTCCAGAGGAAGTGTATGCTCACCGCATAATCATAACCACCGTATATGATTCGTTATGCATTTTTTTAAACCTTACTCCGTCGCTCAATATGAACCATATTCCAATTGAAATGCGCTGTTGTGTGAAACAATCAACCACAAGCTATGTTTTTATGTAGCACTTATGTGCAACGCAAAATTACCACTGAAACCATTCGAAATTCGTTTTGAGGTTTGCCAATCAAACGATCCCAAATCAATTATCTCACCCAAAAAAAAGAGAACCTATATCGAAGCGATAACAAAACCTATGAACGAACAAAACGATTGATTCAAATCCATCTGAAACACTATCTCTGGATTGGAACAAAAGAGAATAGGAGAGGGAGAGGGAGAGGGAGATAGAGAGAGCAACACGAGCAAAAAAAAATGAGCACAAGAACAACACTTTGCAAGAATTATGGCGATGATACTTTAAAAGGCGGAATAACAAGATGTCATTTGTTGTTTACATTGTTATTGGATGTTGATTACAGTTCCGAGGACGACATTTGCTGTTGCATTCACTCACAACGAATTTTAATGTTTTATTCATTTTACTGCTTATATTTTTGTGTTCTCGTCTCCATTCTATCTGTTTGTCGTCGTCGTCGACGTCATCGTCTTTCCAGCCGCCGTTGTCGTTACCATCCTTGTCCTCATCGTGTCTCACTCTCTGCCCATCCTATTATTCTAGCGGATAGATAACAATTTGTCGTAACATGCAATGTTTCTTTTATTGATTTCTTTTTTAAGTGACAACTGACAAGTTTTTATTTCGATGCACCTCTTTCGCTCTCCCTCGATCCCTTTCTCTCTTAATCTTTCTTCCTTACTCGGTCACAATCTTCTACCATCTCTTTCGCTCTTACATTCACTATTTCTCCTGCGTACAACTCCCTTTTTTTTAAGTGAATGGCATTGTTTCGCTTCGTATCCCGTATTTTTATATCCCAAGCATTCGTTTTCAACCGACATTATCACGTCATCCGTTCTTTATTACTTCTAAAACTTCGATGATGGAAAAGATTTCAAGCATCCAAACACAAATAACACACCATGAACTTTTGATGTAAGCCCCGGATCAGATTGATATCACTCTTGGCTTTGCCATTGCCTTAAAATAATAATATTTGCGTGAAATGGCTTTTTTTGTGCGGCGGTTTCAATTGTGAGTGTTGTTTTTTTTCCTCTCTCTCCTTTACCACCACTTCCTATCCATCTAGTCGAATGAAGACATCGAATGTGTGATTAACGTTGTCAGTAGCAATGCAGAAAGGAAAAAAAACAAAAACCTGAACATAAAAATGCAATGCTTTTAAACTGACAAAATCTTCGCCCTCTCTCTCTCTCTCTCTTTCTCTCTCTCTCTCTCTCTCTCTCTCTCTCTCTCTCTCTCTCTCTCTCTCTCTCTTTGATTCCAGCGTCAACACATTTTGGATGAGTTTATGAACTCGCAAAATGAATTTTGAAAGCGTTCCGATGCCAGCACATGCAATTTCACTGGAATAAATAATTGATTCTTTTGGAAAGTTACCTCATGAATTGTAGGGTCGAAATGGAGTAATATTTATGATTTAAGTTTGGGGAGGAACAAAAAAAAACGAGTTCTATAGTTGGCGAATCATTTTTATTGATTTGATTTTCTCATCTGGCCGTCAATCGAATATTCATGTTTTTGTTCCATGCAAATCAATGGTTCAGCTCTGATCAAACTCAAACGCCTCACTTATACGGAGACAACTGTTTTTTGTCAATTTAAACAATTTGATGAAATGCAACCTATTTTCACATCGGTCGGACGGAGGGGCAAAAACGACTCACATAATTGAAATACAATTGAAATTAATTCATTTGCTCTGTATCAATTAGTTGTGTGTTTTTTCGCCATTAATTCAAGAGCTTAAGAGTTAATAACGCATGTTCCATCTTGACACTTTGCAATTAAAATTCATATTTCCAAGTGGTGCACATTGAAAAGCGATTCGTTGAGACAGCATCATTTCTCCAGCAACCATATGCAGTCACATCGCTCGTTCAGACCAAATATGCGTTGAATACTAGAAATCGTCTGCAGAACACGATTCATTTACGATTTGAATACGATTTTAATATGCCCGAACCGAATGAAAATCAAAGGAATAAACTTTTTATTAGCAACAATTACTCATAAAAATTAGCGTATGTTGACAAAAAGACGCAGTAAGTGAATGTAACAAAGGCTAATAAAACGGCCGTAATATTGAGATTAAGGAATCGTTAGAGACAATTTTAAGCGACGTGCTGACATCTATTGAGCCAATGTGTTTATTGGGCTTCGACTTGAAACAAAGTTTACGGAATGCCATCTCTGGAGTCAACGAGTCATTGCATCAACGACAAAAAAGAACATTTCAATCTTTTTTTTGCAGCATTCAAAGCGATTTCGTTCGGAAAAGGAGCCCAAGCTTTCTATTCGATTAAAAAACATGGACTTTTTGATGCATTCTTTGGAAAATTGCGCTTTCCAACCAACTTTTCAATAAAAGCAATAGTTAGTACACTTTTTCTATACTTTTTGCAAGGATTTCTAAAAGAGCGACGCATTTGAAAGAAGAAATGTGAGATCACATATTTAAAAATTCACTTTTAATATTAGAATTAAAACTCTTCTGATTTCAACTCATTCACTTCGTCAATTCATCACTTCGGATTGAAATTCAGGTTGAAATCAGAAGTTTATCATATCTTCGATCACATAGCTGCATCTATAGCAAGTATATACATATTTGACGTAATTTTGTTGCATTCAATGATTTTTGTTCAGTTATGTTGATAGCCAGAAGATAAAAAGAAAATTCATTCGCAAATGAATTGTTGGACATTTATGTCAGATTAGGAAGTTTCGTTTTTTCATTATTTAAAAAGATGGTAGTAAGTTCAGAGGAACAACTAACAACATCAGCCAAAGGTAAGATACACTACTCTCAATCTCATCCATAGATTTGGTTCAGAGAATGTGTAAAATGGCACCAAACGTCCATGAAATAAATAGAAAAACATAGAAAATTGAACAAAATAAAAAG
>NW_022601406.1:1342040-1347955 GCF_009176505.1 Sitodiplosis mosellana | reverse complement strand
GTCGGTGTTTACATATTCTGATATTCGTGCGAATGCCATATTTCGCAGCATGCAATTGATAAAAAAGAGCAAAAGTCAAATTATTTGACTTGCCATCCGAAAAAAAAATACACACACACGTTATGATTATAAATTTGGTATATCTCATCAGTGTTGTGTCTATATTTCGCAAAATCGCAAACCAAACTCTTAAACCAGTATACCTATAATGAATATAAACATAAAAAACACACTTTCACTTTTGAAGTAGCCCAAAACACATTATTTCACATTCAACTTTATAGCCGAAAAGACGAGCGTATCGTCTGCAGTCGCGAGAATTTAGTGTAACGATTCAGTAGTATTCACTTTGGATGGGTATTCAAGTTTTATTCTTTTTCTAACGGTTTTATTTTGTGAAAATGTTTACAATTGTTAAAAATTTAAAATATTAAATTGAAACGAACGATTTGAATAAAACGGATTTTGCTCAATACACATTTTGAATGTGTTGTTGTTGTTTATGTTTATCGTTTATGACGTAGAAGACGATTTTTATTGGATTATCGCTCATTTTTTCATCTTTTTAATTCCGCTTGTACTTTGAAGGTTCTTCCCTTGAAGTATAATAAGTTCATAAGTGTTGATCCTATATTCATCTGGCAAAAGTAAGTGTCTTTTTTCCATTGAAGTGCATCAAAAGTAACCTCATGACTTTTTTTTTACTCAAATCATTTTAGTGCTACGATCAATAGTTTTATTTGTGATTTGCTCAATTGCTTTGGCTGAAAATGAATTGACAACGGGTGTTTCCAATTTTGCATCGGATTTTTATCAGGTAACTTGATTTGTGAAAATGATGAGAAGAGTGGGAGAATGAACGGATTAGCAGCAAAACTTAGAGCAAAAATCACAATTGATTAAAAAAAAAAAAATATTGGAGAAAAACATTGATTTGAATCGCATTGAAATGAATTGCATTTTGTCAAAATGAATTTGAATAAAAAATTTGCGGAAAAATGGTTGAAAGCCCAGTTTCTGATGCAAAATTTGTTTTTTTTTTTGTTCGGTTCCATTTAGGAATGTGCAAAATCAACGACTGGAAATGTGATCATTTCCCCATTTTCTGTGGCAAATGTCCTAGCCCTATTGTCACAGGCCGCCGATGGAAATACATTTGAGCAAATTCGTTCGGAGCTGCAATTGAATGGTGACAAACCGACGGCAGCAAATCAGTTCCACGAGTATTATGGACTACTAGAGCGAGGCGCTGGAAATACAACATTTTCAGTTGCCAATCAAGTGTATGTACAACAAGGTTATCCGTTAAATCAGTATCTCCAACAAGTGGCCGTTCAGAAATTTTCATCGGGCATTGAATCGATAAACTTTGCGCACCGAGCTGAAGCCGCCCAAACCATCAATCAATTTGTCGAGCAGAAGACCAAAGGAAAGATCACAAATTTAATCAAACCGGCGACATTGAATGCAGACGCTCGTGTCGTTTTGATAAATGCCGTCTATTTCAAAGGCGATTGGAAGTATAAATTCAACAAACAATTCACGGTTAAAGCAGATTTTTATACAAGTGAAACGGAATCGGTGTCAGTTGATTTTATGCACATCGAAGGCACATACAATTATGGAGAGTTACCCGAATTGGATGCATCTGCCCTCGAAATGAAGTACGCAGATTCGAACTATTCGATGGTATTAATTTTGCCAAACAGTCATGCCGGACTATCAACACTGGAAACCAAGCTGAAAGGTCATGATTTTACGAAAATCACAACCGAAATGCGGTCGCAAAAAGTTAAAGTGGATATTCCAAAATTCAAAGTGGAATTCGAAATTAAGCTGAACGACGTTTTGAAAAATGTATGTTGATAATCGATGATTTTTGTGAAAATGACCCAATTTTTTTTTTTAAATATGATTTTTTTTTACTTAGTTGGGCATGGTTGACATGTTCTCAGGCGCAGCTGATTTGAGTGGACTTTTACAAGCCAAAGAACCATTGGTAGTATCAGATGCTGTTCATAAAGCATTCATCGAAGTTAATGAAGAAGGCTCGGAAGCTGCTGCTGCCACAGGTTTGTGTTGTTTTATTTTCAAATTCTTTCACAATTGTGACTTCATACGATCGTTGTACGAATGATTGAAAGTGATCTTTCCGACCCGATTTAGAAATCGGTCAAAAATATTCAGTCAATTTCCTCTGAAAACTACCAAATTCGTTTCTTTTTTCAAATGTAATCTTTTTTCATTGATTTCAGGACTTATGATAACAAAGCGAATCGGAGGAATGCCAAGAGCCGAATTCTACTGTGACCATCCGTTCATCTACTATATTTGGGATCACAACAGTAGAACAACAGTTTTCATTGGTCGCATTACGAATTTCAATTGAAGCATAACACTAACGCACATTTCTTAAATAACAACCATTAAATTTAGGAAAAACAAAAAAATAAAATAAAATTTGATGATCAAACGATGGCATTTTCATGGACCATTGCATTTATTTTCAGCGAAATTTTTTTCGATAAATTTTATCAGCATTCTTTTCACGGTTATATTTAATTCATTTGTTCATTGTTACATACAATCTGAATCAAAGTGCTATGGTTCGTTGAAGAGGAAAATTTTACTTTTCGATGCGAAAGTGGGTGGAATTTCTCATTCATACAAAGCAATTTCTACGATGATTTCAAAAGTTATGGGCCAAGTGTGTGTTGTAAGATACGTTTTCAATGAAACTACTTACAATTCGTTACTCTTCATGGTCGGTTGAAGTGATGAATTTCATTTTTGGATGCAAAAGATGATCGAATTTTGCGTCTTGAATTGCCAAACACACAAAGCTATTTCTATGATGATTTCAAAACTTGTGACCCGAAATGTGCGTGCATCACCTGATTTTTCCTAACAAATAGCCGCATGATCACAAATAATCCATTCATAATAGTGCTCGATTTTCAGCAATTTTTCTTTCGGATTTACACATTTCGACGTGATTTTTTCGGTTGTTGCTTTTTTGGTACTTAAAAAGCCGTTACAAACGATGGATAGTATCGAATAGAAAAAGAAAACTTTCTTCGTCATACATAATAATAACATGTCACACAGTTAGTCGTGCATGATTATAATCAATGCATGGGTATGTTGAGCACGTAATCAAAAGTCAGTGGCCGCAAAAACAAAAACGCAGGTAAAATTCTGTCATTTCAACGCAAAACTCCGGTGGACAAACTCCGTTAAAAAAAATCCAGTTCAACGTGATAGCACAAATTTATTCATTGTTTACTAATAAAATTTGCAGGCACAAAGAATACGATGATCATAAATTCATTCGATTCACATCTTTGAATTGATGAGCGTTGTTCGAAACAAAATATTGACTTGCGATTTCAAAAAAAAAAGCGAAAATATAGCAATAACAACGACCAGTTGTAGAACTTGTTGTTTTTGTTTCAAGAAAAAAAAAGCACGCAAATTATGATATCATAAAACAGTTTACATTTCCTTAAATATTTATTCAACAATATGTCACTACAAATTTTATGAAATTTAAAAGAACCGTGTCAACGGATGGGCTGGAAATTTATTATTGGGCTGAAGCATTAAATGTACAACATACTCGTGATAACTTTCGAATGTTTTGATTGGACCATCTTCAATGTATTTCGTTAATCGTTTTACTTCGGCCGAATTTCGATCACAGACTATTTGAGCGATAGTACTTTCTGGCTGTGCATTTGGCAATTGCAATTTCAACGAACGATCTCCACGTAATAGACATGCATATGATGCATAAATGCATGCGGCTGCATCAGCAATCTTCTTGATTTCACTATCACGCATCTTTTTCTCATGACGTGCCTCTGAATAAATGAGTGCGGACACTCCTAGACGAAGTAAATCGATTGAATCAAATACACCTTTGGCAGCCCGTCGCATTTCCACCGCGTACATATCCAACTGCTGTTCGGACAGGAAATTTTTCACTACAAATTCCTTATTCTTTTTTATTTGCACCTCTTCGATTAGACGAGCCTGTAAAATTGGTGGAGTTTTTTTTAAGGACATTTGCTGGAACATTTTAGGCTTGAAAATGTTGGATGAAATTTTTCTCAAAATTTTTTCTTAAATTTTTTTTTTCAATCAATTTTTTGACCGTTTTTTTCTATTTTGAATTTGAAGAATATTGGTGGAGCTTACCAAACGATAATGGATACCCTCTCGGCCGATATGTATCTTCAACCTATTTTCTGACTCGCTAAATTTCAACTGAATCGCATTCCGAATCAATTCATTCACCGGATGCTCAGATAAAGTCACTCGAGAATCAACAAAATTTAATAGATCTATTGACATATCCAGCAATTGGTCTTGGGAATACGTCTGAAATTCATGAAATAAAAAAGAATTTAAATAAGAAAAAAATTCTTTTTAATTTTTTGTTGAGTAAATACATATATTGAATTGCAATTAAAAATGAAAACCGACAGATGATGCAATTGAAGAACAAAGGATTGAATGAACAAAACTCAAGAGAAAAAATCAAAAAGTCTCAATACGTTCTACTCATGCTCATCATAGACACAAAAAAAATGAAATGTAAATAATAATGAATAAAATGATTGAAGAATTGTCGAATTAGAAAGGAAAAAAACCCAAGAAAGGAGTACCTTACTTACCTTTAAAATAGCTGTTTCAAGGTCAATATTTGTATTATCATATTTGTCCATTATCCCCGTGGTTAAATATAACATACTCTCTAAGGCATAAATGGAACAGGTATATTTGCCTATAACTGAACGGAGCGTCACCGCTTCATTGGCACCTCTGAAAATCATAAGTGTTGAAGAAAATTCGCTTCGTTGAAGAAATTGTCATTTTTTCCTTAATTAAAAAAAATTTATGTGACCTCATTGCTTACACTATGTTTAATAATTCTCGTTCGATTGATTCGGCCATGTCCATCATATATTGTAAAATAGACTTCATTTGCATCAAATTGATGAGTCCTTGGTTCAATCGTGAGTACATGGTGAGTCTTTGTTCAATATGATGCCCAGAGCCTGCTATCGACAGTATCGCATCTTCAAAGAAAGAAAAATTTAAAAAAAAATCAAATTTAGACGGTGGATATTAGGGTAGCCCAAATGCCAAATGTTTTAAAATTTGCAGCTCCTAACCGCTGATCCGAAAATTTGGGCCGAAAAAATAAATTTAAGCTATTTTCCGACATACTTTTACTAATCAAATCCACTCCCCCGAGAGCTATGTAGTTTGTAGGGGAATAAAATCAATACATTGAAGAATATTCAAAAATTTTGGTACTATATCGCAATTATACTGGACAACAAATGACTGGATCTTACTGCTGGCGTCTAGTACTACAATTTTGGTCAATATTACAATGCTCTAAAGTGCAAAACTGAGCTGTTAGGGGTGAATATATGGCCAAAATCGACCGAAATTTCACATTTTCGCTACAATAACGTCATAAAACCTCAAAATCACTACTTACAACACAGTTTTTGAGCCTATATCGACTCAATTTTTTCCGTACAATCCAAATATGACCATTACCGACCAGTCTGAACCCATTTTGGTGCCAATAATTTCGTCGGTTTACACTTTTGATAGACATTTTGCTAAGTAGCGCTCTCACATCGGATTTTCAACAAACATCAATGGCCAAAACACCAAATCGACGGAAAATGATCAGAATTTTTGATTTGAACCTTCATACAGTGATTTTACACGTGTCAAAATGTAAAAATACTGAACCAACTGCGAAATTGCACCAAAAAAGGTACCGGTCGATGTGAAAAAAGTTTTTCTCTCCAGCTCTTTGGCAAATTTCAATTGGTTCCTATAATTGAGTCCAAACCAAGAAAAACTGCATCATTAGATTTCATATATTG
>NW_022601406.1:1313771-1342030 GCF_009176505.1 Sitodiplosis mosellana | reverse complement strand
CAATATATGAAATCTAATGATGCAGTTTTTCTTGGTTTGGACTCAATTATAGGAACCAATTGAAATTTGCCAAAGAGCTGGAGAGAAAAACTTTTTTCACATCGACCGGTACCTTTTTTGGTGCAATTTCGCAGTTGGTTTAGTATTTTTACATTTTGACACGTGTAAAATCACTGTATGAAGGTTCAAATCAAAAATTCTGATCATTTTCCGTCGATTTGGTGTTTTGGCCATTGATGTTTGTTGAAAATCCGATGTGAGAGCGCTACTTAGCAAAATTTCTATCAAAAGTGTAAACCGACGAAATTATTGGCACCAAAATGGGTTCAGACTGGCCGGTAATGGTCATATTTGGATTGTACGGAAAAAATTGAGTCGATATAGGCTCAAAAACTGTGTTGTAAGTAGTGATTTTGAGGTTTTATGACGTTATTGTAGCAAAAATGTGAAATTTCGGTCGATTTTGGCCATATATTCACCCCTAACAGCTCAGTTTTGCACTTTAGAGCATTGTAATATTGACCAAAATTGTAGTACTAGACGCCAGCAGTAAGATCCAGTCATTTGTTGTCCAGTATAATTGCGATATAGTACCAAAATTTTTGAATATTCTTCAATGTATTGATTTTATTCCCCTACAAACTACATAGCTCTCGGGGGAGTGGATTTGATTAGTAAAAGTATGTCGGAAAATAGCTTAAATTTATTTTTTCGGCCCAAATTTTCGGATCAGCGGTTAGGAGCTGCAAATTTTAAAACATTTGGCATTTGGGCTACCCTAGTGGATATAAAATATTGAAACAAAATGAACATTTCATATAATAAATGAAATTCCACCCGTTGATGTGAGCAACCAGTTCCTGCGGGGAACATTTAAAGAAAAATATCCCAAAAAATATTCAAAAATTATTCTTCTTGATTTTGGAGTACGAAATGACGCAATTATTACGAAATTATTACTCAAACATGAAATAAATGTCATTCAATGGTAGAAGAACGTGTAAGATCACGTCTGAAAAATTTAGTAGTTTACCTTTTGATACTATCACATCTTTGAATGTGACTTTATTTTGGTTTGTGTCGGTAAGTCCAATTTTCTTGTCTTGTTTGTGAATTTTGACGCCGGGTAAAGAGCTGTCTACTAGAAAAATGCTTAGAGCATTTTTCTTATCTCCCAGTCGATCGCTGATCTGTGTCTGTGCCAATACCATAAACAAATTCGCACCGTCACCGTTTATTACAAAGGATTTGGTTCCTACAAAAGAGAAACAAATTAGAAAAATGGGTTCCAAACCCACAACAAAATGATTCAATATAATTGTTACCGTTCAAACACCATTGTTCATCGTCATCATCGTACTCAGCTTTAGTATTGAGTCCCTGTCTCTCCATGTTGTTCCATTCTTGAAATGCTACGGTGCCAATCATTTCGCCCGTGGCCATTTTCGGCAGATATTTGGCACATTGATCGTTGGTACCATTTTCACAAATGGCCGTACAGACCAAACGATGAGCATTCAACAATAATCCAACTGCAAGATTCTGTGCTTCAACTTCGCTGGCCAGTGCACGTTCCGTGTACGAATACTCTTGACCACCGAATTCTTTTGGAATATTATAACCGAACAAATTCATTTTTTTCAGACTCTCAATTTGTTGACTTAACTTAACGTTTTTCGTCAGCTGTTCGGCAATATTTCCATTCGTTGCTTTCCATTTTTCCAGCTGTTGCTTTGACAACACTTCCGGGTATTTAATCTCTTCACTCTCAAGTTCCGATATGAAAAAATTCTTAACAACAATCGGTTTTTCCAGCATCACTTCGAATGGTTTTCGGCCACTGCGCGACAATTGTTCATCAATGAAACGACGTTCGGTGAGATCGTCGAATAGTCTGCGTGATGGTAAATTCTTTCGCTCTTCATTCGCTGTCGGCAAACTCATCGAAATCCAACGACACCGGCAATAATTTGTGCGTACACATGATAAAGCACTTCTCCGTAGAATCATCTTATTTACAGTTATTTATTTCGAATTAATCAAACAAAAGACTGTGTCAAAATTTTCGAACGCCTTGCATTCGTTTCGGTGCATCCGTTTATTTTGGTTTCAACTACAAAAACAACTTTACATTGACATAACCTCAATGTGTCAAATGACAGCTCGTCGAGCGGCATTCATTTCACCACATTCAAAGAATTCGAATTGGATTTGACGACGTAAGTGGAATTTGAACAGAAATTATTCAAGGAATATAATTTCGAAGGTCAACCTTTGGGTCAACTTTGTTCAATATAATAATTGCCCCAATTAATGAATTACTTTCCAAAATTGATAAGATTTATTTTTCTTCAGTGTTTCAACAAAATTGATTAAATCTACAAGAAACGACTCAACGCATGCACGGGGAAATATGCTTTTGCTTTCAATAATTCTTTTGCTACTGTTTGATAGTGTTTGTCAAGTGGATCCATTGGACCGGATTCAATGTGTTCCATGAGCTCTTTTATATACTTTGTATTCGTATCACAGCAGCAACCAGCCAGCACACGTTCATTTTCAGCTTCGGGCAATTTTAAGATCCACGACCGATTTGCACGCACCAAACATGCAAACGATGCATAAATGTATGTGACTGTTTCAGCCAGCCGCTGAATTTCATGATGTTCGTTGAAAAGATTGCGACCATGTGCTGTCATTAAGATATTTGCACCGATACGAAGACGCTGTATTGATGCCTCCAACCAACCGGCATGTCGATCGAATTCCGTTACAACGTGCTCATGCAAATTTAAATCTGACTCATATTCTTCCATTGTTTCTTGCTTCCAAAAACTACGGAACGCATACTCCGGATTCATGAAGGGATTTCGCTTTTTTCTCACGTCATCAAAGAGACGATCCTGTGATAATGAAGATTCATATATTTAAATTAGTGTTTGAAGGAAAAAAAACTGAACTATGACGTAGTTTAGGTATGTTTCATTCGATGATTTCAATAAATTGATTGAAAAAAATCACCCCACTATGTTGAATGCCCGCAACACCAATGTATAGTTTCAAAATATCCTTTGGCTCGCCAAATGTTTGCAATTGCACTGCATCTCGGATTAACCGATTCAGAGGATGCTCTTCAAGTGTGGCCGGTGTGTCGATGAAATTCGACAAGCTCATCGCCATTGAGAGTAGCTTATCTTGTGAATAGGTCTAAAATACAATGGTTTGAAAATAAATGAGAGAAAAGTGTTGTAATGTCCGAATCAATAGAATAACTCTCAAAATCTTCAAAATGAAATTTACTTTAAGAATGGCTGATTCCACCTCAATGTTGGTATTCTTGTACAGATCCATCAATCCAGCAGTCATATAGAGCATACTTTCAACAGCATAAATACTTGATATACCTTTTGATGCCTCCAATCGCAGTGAACTATCTTCGAATGATGTACCTTCGGGGCTAAAGTGGAAGAGTAGAGAATGAAATTTTCCCTTTAAATCTAATTTCAACAATCAGAATTTCAATTTATGTGGAAAAATAATCAATCTGGCTGTTTTGAAATCCAATCAGGCTATCTTGAAATCAATTCAATCCAAGTCTTTGACACATTTGTCCGGATTCAAGATTTCAAAGAGTTATTGATTGGAAATGAAGTAAATTAGCAGACATTATTCATTTATCTATTTCACTGGATAATCACAGACGGCATTGATTTGTGAGTTCTTACTTGAGGATTCGTTTCTGTTGTTCCACTGAATCGACCATGTCGAGCATGTGTTTAGCAATCGCTTTCATTTGCACCATATTCAGAACACTTTGTTGTAATCGCGATAGAAACATTGTGGTTCGTTCAATGTGACGACCCGATCCGGGTGTTGAGAGCATTGAATCTGAAAGAAAATAGCAAAAAAAAAATTGAAAGGTTTATAAATAATTTAGAATTGAAGAAAACCGTGCAAGTTCTGGTCAATTTCAATTATTGAAATTAAACGTCCAAAAATACAAAAAAATACGAAGAAAAAAATGTTCACCTGGTGTCAAGTAAATGTCCTTAAATGAAACATCAGCCTGATAAAGATCCGTGTGTCCGATTGTATTGTCTTTCTTGTGAACTGAAACGCCGGGTAGGCTGGCATCAACTAAGAAAATGGACAGCGAATCTGTTTTTTGGCTTTGAGGCACGAATGCTGCAACCATGAACAAATTCGCTTTCGCTGCATTGACAACAAATGATTTGGTGCCATTTAAACGCCATTGTTGTTTATTAGCATCGTATTCAGCCGTTGTTCTATTGGCAACGATATCTTCTCTGGTCCATTCTTGAAAAGCGGTGGTTGCAACTGATTCGCCTTTGGCTAGCTTTGGTAAGTATTTGGATCGTTGTTCATTGGTGGCAAATTCATTGATTGCTTCGCATACCAAACGATGAGCGTTCAACGCAATGGCAACATTGATATTTTGCCCTTCAGCTTCACCAGTCATTATCGTTTGCGTATGAATATATCCTCGGCCTCCAAACTCTTGCGGCACATTGTAACCGTACAATCCCATTTGTTTGAATGCTTCATGCACTGAATTACTTATGCCTTTGCCATCAAATTCAATACTTGTCTCAATGTAGTCAGATACATTCTGATTTAGTTTGATCAATGCATCCAGTTCATCTCTTGATATCACTTCTGGATACAACATTTGTTCCCTATCCACTTCACTGACAAAGAACTTTTTCACAATGATCGGATCCTCGGCGAGCGGTTCAATCGGTCGTCGATCCTTTCCGAATAAATCGTCAACTGTTGGCAATGGTTTTCGTTCATTGTGCGAATTGGTACGCCACAAACTGGTCGAAATCGGACGATACGAGCGTATGTTTGCGGTACGAATCAATCGAAGCACTCCCGTTCTAAACATTGTTAACAACTAAAATCACGAGAATCGTCCGTTTATTTTGATTCTGAGCACAAAAATTGCGAAAACATTCGCATAACCTTAGTTTTGAGAAAGTGACAGTTCAACTGTCATACACACAGTGTGTTTTTCACCACTACTCAAATGCTAGCTTTGATAGCTAAATGTCAACGAATTATTATTGAAAATGAAACAGCAAATTGGATTCTGAATGGGAAAATCCGTCATTTTTTTTTTCAGTCAAATGGACTCATGGAAGTTGCATTGGGGATAAAATGATGGAAAATAATAAGTTTTTCAAATGAAAACTGCATTTTCTCAGATCAAATCACTCAATCAAATGCATGGCGGTGGTCATTTTTGAAAATAGTACTTCCGACGCGAAATCAACACCAGCGAATATGTTTTGAATGGACATGTGAATTTGTGATGTGTGGCAACACTTTGACTAGTCATATTTGTACTAATAAGTTGTATTTTATTGATGTGTGCGTTTATCCGTGTATTTGTGTATAGTTCCATTTAATCAACAGTGAAGCAGTGTATCGTTCAATGCTATGCGGTGTTTTTGTATGGCTGTACCACTCTCTCTCACTCTCATTCAATTTTGATCACACACAACTACATGAACACATGTAATTTTCCCTTAAATCGATGGCCCCCTTTGCCGTCATTGCAATCTTTTGTTTTTAATTGGCATTTTTCGCCCGAATTTAACACAAATCCACCTCATCATCATCATACTGGCCATGGAGCTTAAAAGAGAGGTTCCATTAAAATCGTTGAATTCATTTCAAAGATTGCCATTGTATAAATAATTCAAATCAAAGTTGGGCATTTATAATTGATATTTTAAGTAGCGCCGCCATTACGATGTTGGCTCATCACCATCATGCACAATTGACAAAGAGCTGCTCATAATAGAAAAACGTACGCTATACTATCAAACAAACAACAGTGAGCGAGAGAAAAAAAAGAAAAAAAATCGAATCATGGCATGAACTCAATATGAAATGATATAGGCACACGTACGGATGGAACTAAAACTGAAATGAAATTGAAAAGAAAGATCCTGTGTGTTCGTTCGGCATATGTGTGAGTTGCGTGCGTGTGTGTGTGTGTGTGTGTGCATGAATGTTGTTTTAGTACTGAACTCTCTCACACACGGCGAATTTTTGAGTGATTTGTATGTCGTTTATTTGTACTTTTTTTTGTTCCCTACTCATATGAACATCGCTTCGGTCTCTCTATGTATGCTCATATATTCAAGTTTATATTTTCTTGGCTTTCGTTTAGTTTTCAATCGCGAGAAACGAATCACACACATATTCATGTGTATTTCATTTTTTCTCTCTCTCTTTCTCTCTGTCTCTTCTCTCTTCTGTTTCACGCTGACGGCTTGAATGTGTATATTCACATTCGTGTATTTGCAACAGCAAACGAAATCAAGCAACAGTAACACAAATCTATTTTGTGGTAATTAATTTCGTTCGTTAATAAGATAAAAAAAAAAATACATATAATAGACATATTTCTATTAAAACTAAACGAAAGGAGAGAAAAAAAACGTTGATAATAAAGTCCGTGTGTTTATTTCAAAATCAAATCGAAAATCATAACAATTGGTGTGTGCACTCACTGTATTTCTTTATATTTCTTTTATTTGTGTGTGAATTTAAAAAAAATTTCGTGTATTCGAATTTATATGGATTTTTTTTTTATTTGTTCAACTTGGGGCATATTTTCCATTTTTTGTTAATTACTTTGACAAAAGAAGGAAAAAAAAATGAATTTTTCCATTTGTCTGTGCTGAACTAAATATGAATCAGTAATAATAATTCCAACAACAGTAACAGCTGCAAAATAGCTGATGCAAGTGTAAATTTCAATCGTTTATTATTTTCGTTCACTTTTCCACAGTAAACAGATGAAGTAAAAGATAAAATACGATTCTGATTTTTCAGTTTTTCAATTAAATCCAAACAAAAAAGAAGAAAAGAAAAATGATTGCAAACTGTGCAAAAAAAAGTAGTAATGAACGCGAAAGTGAATTTTCGTGTGAGGCAAGCAATGCAAGAATGATGATAAAAATTTGTGTGAATTCAATGTGTGTATGTGATTGGTGCGAGAGAGAAAAAAAAGTGCAAATTTTTCATGCGAAAAAATTGAATGTGAAACGCGCGAAAGGTTGCGATTGCAATTGGTTTTGCTAATTCGCAATTACTGTCACATAATTGTGAGACGAACCATGGGTGTTCGCCAACCTCATGTTTGCAATGTGGTTTGAATGGATATCTCAAACCTCAAAATCCACCACCACCACCACTGTGTCACCACCCGATTCGCGATAATCATTTGATTGAAATGTGTGTGCTACAGTTTGAACGGTGTATAAAATGTGCAATATCCAATTCAATTTGCACCTGATTCCGATTTTTCTGATAGGAATCATATATTCGATGTGAAATGTCAACCAAATTGTGTGTTTGTTTTTTTTATCCCATTGCCAATCGCTGGCGTCCTCTGTCACCGAGACCATTTCAATTTCGACACATTCAATAGTTTTTTTTTATCGATTTCAATTGATGCATTCCAAGTGCATTTGCAGTGATGTGTGTTATGTGCCAATGAATATGCAGTTCACTTGCATTTTTCGAAAATGGTTGGGTTTCTCGCGTTGCACAAACTCGAAATGCGAAGAGAAAAAAATCTCTTTTGAAAAATCATAGTGCTCGTAGCGACATTATCTTTATAGTCAAAGCCTCCTTGAAACACGGTTGACTCTTTTCAATTTCACAAATTCACTCTCTCTCACACACTCTGCATCTCTTTCTCTCTCTCACAGCCACTCTCGCTCGCTCGCTCGCTCCCTCGCCCATTCTCTTGCACTCTCTTTTTGGCAAGAGTTTGTCTGTTTGGAAAAATAGTCGATCATCCGTTGGATATATGATTTTAGACAGAACCCAAACCCGAATGGAACTCATGAAGATGGCCTATAACTATATGTGCATACAATTGAACTCAACTGTTAAGTGCTGTTAAGGTTGCCGTCATTTGGTATATTATACAGCAAGAGAAATAAAAAAAAAACGAAGCAACGATGCCTCTCTTATGTTTCGGGCTGGTTGGATGTGCGACGGTGTGTGTGTGTGTGTGTGTGTGTGTGTGTGTGTGTGTGTGTGTATGAGTGTATGCTTGTGTTCGTGCGTGCATATGTATTGTCGTCGATGTCGTTACATGTCGACGAGAAAAGAAGAAAAAACTATTGTTGAACCGAACGAAAAAGCAGCGAGTAATGAGAAAACTGCATGATTGTATGCGTGTATACGAACGAATGAGTGGCTGTGCTTTACCAGTGCAGCCTTTATGTGGTAGTTTGCCGTTGTATGTGTTATACCAAACCGATATATACTAGCATAATTGTATAAAACATACAGCTCGTATAGTATCGAGTGGATTGTGTGTACGTGCAAAATAAGATCTTAGTTATGAAATGTAGGAAATTCAGCCGAACATTAACAACGAAAACGAAAAGTACAGAATGTGTGAGAGAGAAGTGAACGAAAAAAAAAATCATACAAAAGTGCAAAGAAAAAAACAAAAAAAACGAACGGAAAATAAAAATAATACAAAAGAAATATAGACAAAGTGAATAAACGCATCAACTAAATAAATAGATAGGATAATTTTTTTAACCGTTTTACCCTGAAACTTGGTTGGTGGTTCGTTTTTCGTTTTCATTTCGCAATAAAATAAATTTACATGGTAAAATCGTTGATTCTTTTTGTGCTTTGACTCGATACCGAATCGCTATTTTCCGCTGCTTTCCGTTTTTTTCTTCTTCAGTTTGTTGACTCGATAAAATAAATTCGGGCATAATTTTTTTTTCCACTTCATTCTGCTTTCGTTTGGTTTATGGATTGGGATTTGTTTGTTATTCGGCTAGGAATGAAAAGTGAAAAGTAACCAAATATCGAAAATCGAAAGAGAAAACGAACAGAGGAAGAAAAACTAGTATTCGGTATGCAAATAAGCGATGCAATACTGTTTGCAAACTAGAAAAAAATCGTTTTTTTTCCTTCCTTTACCAATTTCCAAATGTTGTGTATGTTTGTGTGCTTGTCCATTTCGTGGGTATAATTGATCGAAATTCGAAGTGTTTCGTTTGAAAAATTGATGTTTATTGTGTTATTTATTCATTAATTCGAATTCGAGCTTGGTTATGTTTTTCTTTGTTATCTTTTCGGTGGTTCTGGTGGAGTAAAGTGAAATGCAAACCGCAATCGAGTTCGTAGTTTCGTCCACATCATGCATCGAACAATTTCAATCGGATTGGAATAAAATTTGGTTTGAACGGGAAAAAAGGGTGGAATTTGTTTTCAATCCAAAAAATCTACTTCAAATTTAGATCCAACCAAATCGATGTATCGAAACCATATGTGTGCAATGCCAGCAAAATTGTGTATTTCATTGAATTGTGTTCAAGAGAAATAGAGAGAAATAGAGAGAGAGAGAGAGTGAGCACGAGAATATTTATCCGAAATAAAAGTTTCAATTTTGAAGTGTCGATTTGTGTGGTGCCGTGCGCCAGCCATTATGCATTTTCTCGCCTCGGCGTAGACAACGTTTCGTGTTTGGACGATACCATTCACATTGCACTTCGTTCTACTCGGTGTGTTGTGTTTGTGTTGTGTGTGTGTGTTTTTTTTTATTCACGTCTATTTACCCTCCGCTCTCGCTCTTGCATTTTCCGATCTCTCGTTCTCCTGCTCGGCGCTTCCAAATAACGTTCTCGCTCTCGAATTCGATTCATGTGTATATGCTCGCATTCGCCTATCGTATGTAAAGTTCATAATTTGTTGTTTTTTCTTCTTCTGAAATTGATGGAACCGATTCAGCCATTGTACAAAGTTGGTTAGTTTTCTTTGCTTTTTTTTCGATGTTATGTTTGATTGCATACAATGCACTCAATATTAATTACAAACGGTTACGACATCCATTGTCATTTTTCGTATGTCTCTACGTGTTTGTGTATGAGTGAGAGAGAGAGAGAGAGAGAGTTTTACTTGATGTCCAATGTTTGGCCGAGTCTTTGAAGTGAACGTTTTCAATCGTCGAGCCTTATTATGGCACTATATTTTCATGCAATTCACAGTTTTCAACTGTTACGAAGATGGAAGAAATTGTTATGGAAAATGGGAAACAAGTAAATCAGTGGGTTTTATGGCCAAACAAAAGGAAAACCAAAACTTGTCACGCTGCCGTTGTTCGGGCGGAAAGTGCAAAAATGGCGATTTTCACAACAAATAAACAAACTTGTGCGAAGGTGGTATAATAGATGATATACACAACACTTGCGTTCGATAAAATTCTAGATTTCCGTGCGCGCATTCTATAGGTTTTTTTCTACTCGGTTTACCTTTTTTTTTCTACCCAACATTAGCACTAAGAACGCTTGAGTGCATTAAATCGCAATTTTATTCTGATGATTATGATATGTGTGTGTGTGTTTTTAAATATGAAATGAGGTGTAAGAGTGAATGAAAAAGGGAAAGAAAGAAAGAAAAAATCAGCAACAAAGCTCGTTTATTGGACGCGCTTTCTGCATAATTTAAAATCGTGTTAAGCATATAATCGGATTTTCAAGCCATCACTTTTTTTTATAGCATGCGTCATAATACTTTTTTTTTACTTCAAATGAAGTAATAATGCATTTTTAATTTTCTTCTCTGTTTGTTTGCTTTTTGGCAGATTTTTACTTTTCCAAAATCGACTGGCTGATTTCCACACGTCACAGAGAACTTAAACTGAAATCAAATTGTGTGAGTGTAGATGATAAAAAAAATTGAAACGAAGTCAACTAAATTCGTGTGCAGTGAACTGGGAACAGAGCGATAGTGCTGATAAAGTAGCAAGAGAGACACGCCAACTGAATGCCAGACAAAATGAATAAAATTAAATGACTACTCGGATGCTGTTGCAGCGCCTTCGTTCATAGTTTTTCGTCTGTTTGAGTTTCAACGAAAAACCAAATTTCATCCGTAGAAATCATAACGAAATAAACAACAACAACAACAGCAGCCAATCAAGCCCAAAAGCTCATTATTTGATATAGCAGCAAGTAAAACAAAAAAAAAGCAAAAGAGGAAATTGAGTAATTGATTAAGAACGAGCAAAAAAGGTAGAAGAAGAAGAAGAAGCAAAACACGAGAGAAGCGATTAAATTCATAACAAAATATAATTTATTGAGAATGCAAATCAATAGCATCGAATCGAGTAAATCGACAAAGACTGAACCCATTGAAACCATCGATTTGGATAGCAGTCCCAGCAAGAATGACGTGATATCAGTTGCATCACCCGAAGCAACGACGACGGACACAAAACCAACACCATCCCATTTACAGTCATCAACATCAACCGCATCATCATCAACGCGTCCTCACATAGCACAGTCAACACGTCAAACGCACAGTTCATTTTCCATTATCAAAAATGAAGAATTTGAATTCGAAGTGCCGGAAGAGGCTCCAATTTTCGTTCCAAGCGAACAAGAATTCAAAAACCCACTGACTTATATCAGCAAAATTCGGCCCATCGCTGAAAAGTATGGCATATGCAAAATTCGACCGCCACCGGTGAGTGTGTTTGTTGACAAATACGACTACTCATTTTCATTTTTGTAGCAAAATTGGAGGAAATCTAAACTAATTCCCTTTTTCTTGAATCATTTCACAGACTTGGCAGCCGCCCTTCACAGTCGATGTGGATAAATTGCGTTTCACACCGCGAGTGCAACGGTTGAATGAGCTCGAGGCAAAGACTCGTGTCAAATTAAATTTTCTGGATCAAATTGCCAAGTTTTGGGAATTGCAAGGATCCTCACTGAAAATTCCAATGGTCGAACGCAAAGCGCTGGATCTGTATTCGTTGCATCGGCTTGTGCAAGAGGAAGGCGGTTTGGAATGTACGACAAATGGTCGCAAATGGTCGAAAATTGCAAATCGATTGGGATATCCGGTGGGAAAAAGTGTGGGTACCATTTTGAAAGGTCACTACGAACGCATTCTGTATCCATTCGATGTATTCACATCTGGCAAAGAAGGCGAACTCAAGGTAAAATCTTATCTGAGATATAAAAGTCGTTTTTTATCAGCGAAAAATTCAAATAAACGAATGCGAGTTTTTAAAACTATTTTTGTGCTCTTTTTCTTGCAGCCAAAACTAGAGCCCGACTCCGACGACCATGATTATAAGCCTCACGGCATTCCGTCGCGACAAAATGTCACACCGCCAACGGAAACGACGGCCCGACGATCTCAACGTTTTCTGATGAAATCCGAAATCAAAGCGGAGGACGAATGCTGCGACGATGTCGATGTAAAATCACCATCGAAACGAGTTACCCCACAGAAAAACGGTGATAGTAAATTAGGTAGCAGCGCTTCCGAAGCGGCCGTCAATTCAGCGGCCAATGCACGCGCTGAATTGCGGCGCTTACAAATCTTTGGAGCCGGCCCAAAGATGCCGGGAATTAAATCAAAATCAAATCAAACCACACCGACTAAATCAAGAATGAATGGAGGCGGCAATGGTGGTGGCCAAAGTGCGCGTCAGCAAAGACAACAGGTAAATCGACGCAATCATGCGGACCCATTGGCCAAGTACATTTGTCACATATGTACGCGTGGCGATGGTGAGGAGGCAATGTTACTGTGCGACGGTTGCGATGACAGTTATCACACATTCTGTTTGATGCCGCCATTGACCGATATTCCGAAGGGTGACTGGCGATGCCCGAAATGCGTTGTCGAAGAGGTGAGCAAACCGGTCGAAGCGTTTGGCTTTGAGCAGGCGCAACGTGAATACACTCTGCAGCAATTCGGCGAAATGGCCGATCAATTCAAAGCGGACTACTTTAATATTCCCGTGCATTTGGTGCCAACGGAACTGGTTGAACGGGAATTTTGGCGCATCGTTTCGTCCATCGATGAAGATGTGGCCGTTGAATATGGTGCCGATTTGCATACAATGGACCATGGTTCTGGTTTCCCAACGAAAAACTCACTTTATTTACTGCCCGGTGACTTGGAATACGCGGACAGTAGTTGGAATTTAAACAATTTGCCACTGCTGGAGGAGAGCGTATTGGGTCACATAAATGCTGACATATCAGGAATGAAAGTACCGTGGATGTATGTTGGAATGTGCTTTGCCACATTTTGCTGGCACAACGAAGATCATTGGAGCTATTCAATCAATTATTTGCATTGGGGCGAACCGAAAACATGGTACGGTGTGCCAGGCAGCCAAGCCGAAGCATTCGAAAATACGATGCGAAGTGCTGCACCCGAACTATTTCAATCACAACCAGACTTATTGCATCAGCTTGTCACTATTATGAATCCAAATACACTTATGCATGCTGGCGTTCCAGTCTATCGCACCGATCAACATGCCGGCGAATTTGTCATCACCTTCCCAAGAGCATATCATGCTGGATTCAATCAAGGATACAATTTTGCCGAAGCAGTTAATTTTGCACCGGCTGATTGGGTTAGTATTTTGTTTTGAATTTTGAAAAAACTCTTTTTTTTCTTACATTTTTTATGAATAAAAGCAGTTGGAGTGTGGCTTTACTGGCACCGTAAATCTGATAAAACGACCTATTTGCGGAATACAAGTTCATTTTTTGTATTGTTTTAATTCGTAGCTATTTCAAAATTTAGCTTACTGCGGCTTTTATCGTTCGGAAATGTCTTTTATTCGATTTATTTCTAGAATTTGTTTTGAAGTCACTGAAAAATACGTTTTTTTTCCGAAGAATTTAAATTTAAACTAATTAAAGAAACGTTACAATGGAATCTAACCATTTATTTTTCTTCTCCATTATGTCATTGCAGATCAAAATGGGACGTGAATGTATCAATCACTATTCCAATTTACGCCGATTTTGTGTATTTTCGCACGATGAATTGGTTTGTAAAATGGCATTGGATCCGGATAAATTGAATCTGGGCATTGCAACCGCGTGCTACTTAGGTAATACTTTATTCGATTTGGAGTTTTCTTTAGAATTTATATTTTATAAAGGAGAGTTTTTATGTTTTTAATTTATTTTTTGTATACTTTGTTCTTATGCTATCGCTGACTTCATATTTGTGTGTTCTTTTCATTTTCACAGTTTTAATAGCTATTTGTTTGAAATCAATTGTTTCCATTTAGAATTTTTTCGATTTATTTCTAAAATCATGTTCTTCGAAAATTCATCAAGCGTGTCTTCATCTCATTTTTATTCATTTGATCTTAGAAATCCGATTTTTTTGGTTCGATTTTTGTCCACCTCAGAAAGACTAGAATAATAATATGACAATATTCACGATTATGGATAATAATTAACGAAAAAACCTCTGTAATAAATATACATTTCAATTTGTTCAATATTTCTATCTCTACCTAGATATGGCTGAAATGGTCGATACGGAAAAGAAACTGCGTAAATGTTTGCTGGAATGGGGCGTTACAAAAGCGGAACGTGAAGCATTTGAATTAATTCCGGATGATGAGCGTCAATGTGATGTATGTAAAACCACCTGCTTTTTATCGGCTGTCACATGTACATGCGTTAAGTCACTGGTATGCCTTCGTCATTATTCGGAATTGTGTAAATGTGCGCCGGAAAAGCACACACTTAAATATCGTTACACACTGGACGAGCTGCCGTTGATGTTGCGAAAGCTAAAAGTTAAGGCTGAATCATTTGAAACGTGGATCACAAAAGTGCGTGATGTATTGGATCCAACGACACCGACCACAATGACACTGGACGAATTACAAGAGTTGGCCCAAGAGGCAGAAGACAAAAAATTCCCATCATCAGTGTTGCTCGAACGCTTGAATTCGGCCGTTTTAGAGGCGGAAAAATGTGTTACAGTTATCCAACAGTTGGATATAAACAAAGTAAGAACACGAACCCGGAATTCATCATGCGAAATAGCCAAATACAAATTGACGATCGAAGAGTTGGACATGTTTGTGCAGGAGATCGACAATCTATGCTGTGTCATCAAAGAGGGAAGCAGTGTGCGTGAATTGCAACAGATCGGCAAAGAATTCGCCGAATTGGCAACATATCTATTGAAGGAGCCGATCAATGAGATCAAAGAATCCTCCGTTGAAAAGATGATCGAAGAGGGCAGCGCATTGTGCATTGAATTGCAACAAATGAAACCGTTGAAAGCATTGCTCGAAAAGGTGAAATGGTATAATAATGTACGTGAAATGCGCGAGTCCGACGATAAGATTCCGTTGAGTGTAATCAAGAAATTCTTGAGCGATGGTCATGCGCTGGCCGTGGTTGGTGAAGTCGATGATACATTGGTGCAACAGGAGTTGCACGATTTACAAAGCATTTTAATGGATGTCGAAGAATGGGAGGCTGATTCAAAGAAATGCTTCGAAAGTGGTACACAACATGATATACCGGAAATTGAGGAGCTATTGAACCGGGCCAATTCGATTGAAGGTGAACTACCGTCACAGATAACGCTCGAAGATGCTTTACGCAAAGCCAAAGAATGGCTGGCAACGGTGGAAATCCTACAGGCAAATGAAAACTACCCGTATTTCCATACACTGGAAAATGTGGTGAATCGCGGTAAAAATATTCCATTCCAACTCGAAGAACTGAAGCGTATGGAGGAACATTTGACCAGCGCTCGTGGATGGAAGCAAAAAACCAGCCGAACGTTCCTGAAGCGAAACAGCTTCTTAGAATTACTCGAAGTATTATCGCCGCGTGCAAAACCAATTATGCTTGTGTCAAATGTGGGTAGTTCGGCGGAAAAACTGGGCAGCGCTACATCGAAATCGTGTGCGATTTACGATGAAAAGCAATTTACCGAAGACATGGGCCCCGCACAAATGGTGGTCGCCTTTAAAAATGCCGAAGAAAAAGAAATCAGCGATATGCGTGCGCTGCGCGATACCAATCAAAATAAGAACCCGGAAAAGGACAAGTATTGTGTGTGCCATCAACCGTTCCGCAGTAACATGTACAAATGTCAATTGTGCCTCGATTGGTTCCATGCGGGCTGCGTGCGAAACTATCCAAATACCTGCACAAGCAATTCAGCGAATAATACACCCACCAAACAGAATCGTAATTCCGCTGCCGCTGCGGCCGCATCAAATCAAACGTCAAACCCATCGATGGCACCATTGAATGGGCGTGCTCGTGATCGTGAACCCAAATACCTGTGCGAATCGTGTCAACGTTCGAAAAGACCTCGTCTCGAAACAATTCTAACGCTACTTGTATCGCTGCAAAAGCTACCGATTCGATTGCCAGAAGGTGAAGCCCTGCAGTGTCTTACCGAACGTGCAATGAATTGGCAGGATCGTGCCCGACAAGTGCTTGAAACGGTCGAAGTGGTCAATGCACTCGCCTCAATACAAAAGCAACAAAACATTGCCGAATCAAAGAATGACGCCAACGAATCGAGAGACGTTGAACATGCCTATTCAGTTCCAGTTGATGTGCCACCGAATTCAACAGCACCCACAACACCAACACCAAGAACACCAGCAGCCATCGCACAAAATTCAACCGCCAGCAAAACCACGACCGGCCCATTGATTCAGCTACAAAAATCCACATCGGATAAAATTGATGAGCTGATGATGGAAGGTGATCTCCTTGAAGTGTCTTTAGATGAAACGCAATATCTCTGGCGACTATTCAATGCATCTAAATCCGACATTACCGATTTGGCTTTAATACGTTCCAAATACAACATTATGGTGAGTGTTTCAAATGGTTGACAATTTCTTTTTTTGGATAGATTTCAATTCAAGACCAAACGAGCACTTTTTTGAAGTGCAATTGTTACTAAGCCATGATGCAATCATGATAATTGCTCGAATTTTTCCTCTCAACAGCCTCAAGTGAATGAAGCTCTAGTCAGTAACATTAGAAAACGGCATTCAGATGAACACCAAAATGATGCCTTCCTGAAAAAGTCAAGAATGCGCGGCAATGATTATCAGTCAGTTGATCAAAGGTGAGTGTCTTATGTTGTGATTCATTCTTTTGCTCGACTCTCTTTTTTCCCCTCAAAAATAAAGTTGAGGTTTTCCAACCAATTTAATATGGTCTGTATTGTGTTTGTGTGTCTGTGTTCGTAGGCTATCGCGACAACGGCTATCAGACGATGACGATGATAATGATGACGATGAAGACATGGAGGATATAGCAAACTTTGAAAATGAGCTGTCACGCAACGATGACACAGCCGATGCAAACAATAAAACACCCGCACAAAAGCCGAAACGAGGTCGCAAAATGACAATGACTACAAAAGACACCGATGCAATGTGCACAACAATCGAAGAAAGTACGACGATACTGAGTGACAGCATTCAATTGAGTTTAAGCGCAAAGAAGAAGAAACGCGGACGCAAAAGTGTTACGAATCAAACGCGACAGGAAACGAATTCAAAAGATGACGGCCGAAATGTGGTGACCGCATCAACATCTGACGAAGACGAAGAATGCAGTTTTGCAAATTGCATTCGACCGACAGGTGAGGAAACCATTCTTATTTTTCATTGAAATCGTTTTTATTTGTGAAGCTTTCACTTGTTTTTTTTTCTTTCTTGAAAAAATCGATTCTCTTGATCAAAATGTCTCGTTTCGAGACTTGTAAATGAAAATATCTTTCTTTCAACTGTTCAATAAATTCTTTGATTCATTTATTTATGATGATAAATATCATTTGTTCTGATTGCATAGGTCGCGAAGTGGATTGGGTGCAATGTGATGGCGGTTGCAATGAATGGTTCCATATGTTATGCGTTGGTCTGGTGAAAAGTCAAATGAAACCGGACGATGAGTTCATATGTAAAAAGTGCAAAAGTAAAAAGACAAATCCTGCCACCACCACCACCACCACCGCCACAAACAATTCGACAACGGTGGGCAGTGCGTCGAAGAAACTCAAATCCCAAACACTGAATGGTAACAGTAGTGCGACGGCAGCTAATGGTAATGGAACGACTGGCGCTAAAAAGCGATTGACCCGATCAAAGGAGGATGGTAATCGTGAAAAATCAACCGTAACAAATACAAATGAAAATTCGGTGGATAATTCAAAGGAGAATGAGCCCAGGCCAAATATTAGCACTAAGAGCGACAAAAGCGATAGTCAAACGATAAGCACATCACGACCAAAGGTAACCGAAAAAACCAACTAAACAACCGAACAAGTGACGATGATCGTATTCACCACGCACATACATACATAGCTAGAGTCATTGAAGGAGGTATGACGAGTTTCTGCACGCGTCGATTTAATCCGGTTTGACATACACACAAACACACAAGAGAGAGGAAAAACACTATTTATTAACATAAAATGTGCCTGTTGCTGCTAAGTCAAAATGAAGCTAGGGCAGAGTATTTCATATAGTCGTCATTGATGAGGCCAGGCAAATTAAACAAAGTATAGACAAAAAATTATTGTGTGAGAGAAAGAGTTTACTCGTTGTAAACGCACGCACACACACACAATATTTACAAAAGAGAGAAATTTCATAGCAAAATTTGTTTAGCTTTTTAATGTACAAAATTTGGAACAAACAAAATTAATATCGATGAGTGACAAAAATGAGAGACACAAATTTCACACATATTTAAAATAGAGAAAAAAGTAAATAATGAATTTTACACTTAAAAACCCAATCACACATACACACGCATAACATCAACACTTATCTGGATGGAAGTTAGGAAGAATGTGTGCAGAGATATCGAATTTACAGTAGGAACAGAGAAATAAACTAGAAAAAAAAGAACATTTATTGGACATTTCAAAGATATATCCCAAAAAATGAAATTTCAAATTGATTAAATCCAATTGAAATCATAAAGATGGAAGTGATTCGTAAGAAATAAGCGTAATGTAAGGATGACACAAAGAAAAGCGCCTTGTCAGGCACACACATACCCGATCGGAGAGGTAGATCTGCGTAAACAATTTTTTTTAGTGAACAAAACAAAATGTCTAAACTAGCAAAAGAGATTCCCTTGTATTAAACGCACCTTCTCTCTCCCCCATTCACAACACTAAAACTTTACAAGACAAAAATCACTTCAACACTTGGACGAGATTGCGACAGAGAAAATAGATGTTATTTAAAAATGGCAAAAACGATGTACAAAATGTCATAAATTGTACTTTAGACTTTGAATTTTATCACAACATTTTATCCTGTCTTGCTTCAAAACACCTTTTTTAGCAATTTTTTTTTATTTTTCTCGGAAATATATACCGTTGCTCTTATTTTGAATGTCCAAAAGTGAAAAACAAACAATAACAACTAATTATAATGTTTTATAAAGAATTGGAAGCGACGCGAAACTATCTTTTTTTTTCAAATAAGAGAAGAATTCATTTCAATGTGGCAATTAAAAAAAAAAACAAAAAATGGACAAATAATTATATAAATGAAGGCCCAATTATTATAGTATATTTAGAGAAATCAATACCCATTTGTATATAATTCGACTACGTGTAATTTTTTTCATTTCTGTAATTTTTCTTTCCATTTTCTTCAACCTTCTTTCAATAATTGTGATTTGTTTCTCTTTTTTTTAAAATGTAATTTACATTTTTGTCGCTTTTTTCACTATATTTTGCCGAGTTCGAATCTATGAAGAAGAAAAACAAAACTACTTCAAACGTGTTATACACATTTATTTTACAATGAAAGAAAGAAAACGGAAAATTCTCACACACATTTACACACAAACTCACAACAATGCAGCAAAATACACGCGATCCCATACAACAAAACACATGCATTATAAATAGAAACTATTTAAAAGAAAATTAAAAAGAAAAAACAAAATAAATTTAAAAAGAAATCGAATGATGAAGATGAATAGTATTTTATGTATAATTTAAGGAAAGATTCATAACTTATGTAATAAAATGATGGAAATAAATTTCAACAAAAAAATTATTCTGATGAAATTTAAAACAAAAAAATAACAGTTATTTCGTTTCATTTAATTTGCTTTGATTTGCTTTACTTTACTTTACTTCCTTTAGGGTGCTGTCAGACGATGCAAGTAAAACGCTTGCAGCAAGCATTTTTTTTTCACTGTATTTTTGGGTTTGATTCCGAGAATTCCATTGGCAAGTCCATTTGCCGAAAAATTCCATATGCATAGAATGGAATCACTCAAAAATTTGCACTTGCGTGCCAGTCGAATTCTCGGAATCAAACTTAAAAATACGTTGAAAAAATTGCGTGCTTCAGGCAGGTTTTACTTGCATAGTCTAACTCTTAATGGAGGGAGAATATATTTATTTAATTAAAATGGAGAATATGTTTCATTCATGAACCAGCGAATTTAGTTTAATTTTTATGTGCATTCTGTTGATATTTATTTTATTCGACGAATGGAACTTTCGAAGAAAAAATCATGCTTTCAAGACATTGACTGCGTTGAAGTCCTTTCAAATATGACCTGTGCATCGATTGATTCGTGATAGCCTAATCTCGCTAATAATAATTCTAAAAAATACAATTTCAATGTTGATGTATAAAAGGCTTTCGCGTTTTGATCAACTTCAGATTGATTTTCTCAGTTGCAGTGATATTTCAAATGCAAGATGAATGACAAATGTTAGTTCGTATTTTTGTTACTACTTATCTATCAAGTGAGTCAATTTCGATTGTGAAAAATAAGACAAATTTTAATAGTTGCTGTTTATTCAGGTTTATCGCGCTGCATCGCAATATGATGATACAACGAAAATTGGAGCACTCGAATACATCGCCACGTTCGTTGCCGGCTCCAACGCTATCAACGAAGACCAAGGCGAATCCGCTGAATTGGACGACATCCCACGCAATACCCCTGCCTACGAAGACAACCCAACGATATAATATGTATAATGAAAAATTGTGTTTTGAGTGCGTGCAGTGCACGCACATGTAACGAAATTTTAAAGGGAGCACGCAGCATAATTTTTATATTACAATACAACAACTTCTGCCAGTTTTTACCAAAACTTCGCGCTGATGATGTGGAGATGAATTCCAATAGAAAAATAAACGTTCTAGAAAAAATGTTTAGTTATGTATAAATGTTGAATGTTCCGTTGAATTTGGCGAACAAATAATGTTCAATGCTCAGAATAAAATTGGTGTGCGATTCATTCTCATATGGCATATCATTCAAAACGATTCAAGGAAGACAGCAAAAATGAATTTGTGAATGGTATAGTTTTGGTATTGGGAGAGAAGTCTGTATTAAGTCAAACACTTTGATCCAAAGATGCTTATATTTGGTATATGTTGAATTGCAAATCCACCTTCTTTTCTTTTCCTTCAGGATTTATTTCGAAATCATTGTAATATCAATAATAAAACCGAAGCAAAACTAAAGTTTGAAATTCATTACACGAGACACTGCCTTATAATGTTGATTGATCATGATATTGCAATAATATTTTTAAAACTACAATTTCAAAGTTGATTAGGTTATTGTAATGCATTGAAATTTTTAGAATTTGGTCGTCGACTATAAAAGACTTTCGCTGCTGTCATTAATTTCAAATTGAGATTCTCAGCTGCAGTGATAGTTCAAGTGCAAGATGAATTCCATATGTTTGTTCATATTTTTGTTATTACTTAAGCCCAAACCGAATGCTAAACTATAAAATTTATAGTGACAATATAAAATTTGAAACGTGTTTATGCTGTGTTTAGCCGAAGTATTTGGTCAGATTCTTTAAATTTACGCCAAATTCAACTAAATTAAACAATATCCTACACTTAGTGTACCCTATAAGTTTTATAGTGTAGTTTAAAATTGAAACTGTTATAAAATTGAAAAAAATGAAGAAATTATGTGTGGATATTGTTTAATTTAGTTGAATTTGGCATAAATTTAAAGAATCTGACCAAATACTTCGGCTAAACACAGCATAAACACGTTTCAAATTTTATAGTGTCACTATAAATTTTATAGTTTAGCATTCGGTTTCGGCCTTATCTGTCAAGTGAGTCAATTTCGATCAAGGGGCGAATTACTACTGAAAACCGGTTTTCAGTACTTTTTAGTATCAAGAAAAAAAAATTCAGTTGTTTTCAGTACTTTCAGTCAATTCAGTAGTGATTCGCCCCTTGATTTCGATTGTGAAAAATTAGGCAAATTTTAATAGATGTTGTTTATTTAGGTTTATCGCGCTGCGTCGCAAAATGATGATGATATAAATTTTGGGATCTCAAACGGTGGCTTCGTGGATAGCCGCAAACCCTACATATTTCAGTCTGAATACTTGGTCCCGAACATTGGGACAAAACCACGAGATGGTATGGTGATAAATTCCAATGCTAAATGAATGTTCTAGAAGCTAAACATTTTATGTATAAATGTTGAATGTGCCATCTGGCAATCGAATAAAGTGCAATATTCGAAATGAAAGCGGTGTGCGATTTAATTTTCATAGCTATAAGATATCATTTTAAGCAAGACGACAAAAATGAATTGGGGACAGTATGATTCGGCCATCGACGGAGAAGTCTGTATTTTATTTGAATACTCCACTCCAAATGTGCTTGTATTTGGCATCTATCAAAGGGATATTACAACTTTTTGACCAGAAAAAACGCCATCTTACGTCGTGCCCGTAAATTATTTTACTGTACATTTAGATGGTAGAGCTTGAACAAAAGTTCGACACTATGCATAAACTTGGAAAGAGCTTGATAAACTTGATGAAATACATATATTTTATGGTCGCTGCGATACCCCTATGGCATCTATTGAACTGTAGATCGATCTTTCACTTCTGGATCCATTCCAAAATCATTATTATTTTAACAATGATAACTTTAGGCTTAGGAATTTAGGCTGTTGTTTCTAATTTCTTGGATGTTAACATTTATTTACTTGATATTGACCATGTGCTCAGAGGCTGAACTTGACCATGCGCTAAAAAAAAACGCCAATTGAGTCATCATCAAAATAGTCACCCAGCATGGGAAAAACGAGAAAATTGTCGACCAATATGAGGCAAAGAACTTAGTAACAAGGAGATCACCTGTTCAGTCCAAAACTTCAACAAATCAAGATATCGAGAATCCCTTCAGCCAAATCAAAGAAAATGTGATTTCTTACCGCTATAGCCACTAACATTACCTATTAACACCCCTACCTAAAAAATTTTGAAGTCATTTTCAGTGGTGTGTGACTATGAAACAAGATCATATATGAAAAATCGGTCAGGCGGGATCGAAAGCAATTGCAATTAGCTTCAAATTGCGGTATTTATCGTTCCAATAGCTCCAACCAATTCCGAGAACGGCACATTGATAGTCTTCCGAAACCACCTTACTCAAAAACTGCATGCATTCTAAGAAAGTGGTTTTTTTCCTACATTTTTCGAATTTTTGATTCCAAACTTATTCTTTCGAGGCCAAATTTTGAAAACCGTTCGGCGGTTTTGAAAATCTCTAAATAAAATGTTTGGCCAAGTTGTAATTGTCAGCTCACACAATGTAAGTGCGAAGTAAAAAGTGTGTCAACCAAAAACACAAATGAAAAATATTTTCCAAACAAAAGGAATCGCTAATGATCACTTATACATTTGTCCTTTTTGCCCGAGCTCGCAGCCAGATGTAAATGCATCACAAAATGGAATAAGCGGCGAGTGACTAAATTCTCACCGAATAAAAATTGTTTGGGTTGAAAACTCGACAAATCATTTTTATCAATTATTTAAACAGCATAAAATGCTTTGGAACCAATACATGTGTCCAAAATTGGGATTGGCGTGTTATTTTTCGGCCCTGCCATTGTCAGCACATAAAATGTACTTTCTTTATTCTGCCCCCACAAACGAAATCATTACAGAAAAATGGAAAAACGTACGAAAGATCATTTGCGATTCCTTTTGTTTTGCCAAATTCATTGCTAGAAAATATTTTTGATGACATTTTTTACTTTACGAAGATACAAACCTTCCAGTCAATCTATTACAGTACTTTCATTTGTAATGTGCTTGATATGAAACGGAAAAGTGCAGGAATTGAAGGATTAAGTCTTCTATCAGAATATATTGCACTTGTTTTTTTCTCTCTCGAAAACGATGATTTTTTTAACCGCTCGAACGGTTACATGCATGAGAATATCAATTGATTTTTTTGTATGATTCAAACAAAACACCTTGAAAATAATTTTAACCCTCTAATGCAATAATTTTTCCCAGGGCTAGGTGTACTGGTGACAAAGACAAAAATAAAGAAAAAACATTAACGAATAAATTTTTTTTGAAGCAATGTGATCCGATGTACGGTTAACGTTCTACAAGCGTTCAAATGTTGCTCGTCTAGAGGCGGTTGTATGCATTAGAGGGTTAAATTGACAATAAGATGTTTTGATTGAATCATACAAAAAATCCATTGATATATTTGTGTCAGTTCGCGTCCAAAGAACAATCTTCTTCTGGGCTGGAATTCTAAGTCATTCCACCAAAATCGTTCGGAATTATTTTTTTCGTACATAAGACCATATTAGAGTGAAAGAGAGAGATTCCACTATTTTTCAGCGTCCCACCGGAATTATTCCGATAACTCAAGAAAGAGTGGATTGTGTGAGAAATAATTCCGGTGGGACGCTGAAAATAGTGGAATGTCTCTCTTTCACTCCAATATGGTCTAAGACCATTGGTCTTATCTACGAAAAAAATAATTCCGAACGATTTTGGTGGAATGACTTAGAATTCCAGCCCTGAACGTATGAGAAGTAAATCAAAAATGTTGCGAGTGTGCAATGTGCTTGTGCATTCATGGCGCATAGCAAAGTATGACTACTTGAACTTAACCCTTTGATGCACAATTTTTTGTTTTTGAATCATTTTGATATATGTTTTGTGCCATGATAAATAGAGAAAGACCTCATACTTAGATTTTTGAAAAATTGCGTATTTGTCGAGAAAATCGGAAAAGAGTCAAAAGTGTCAAATCATTATAAAAGCTTGAAAAAATTAAATTTCATAAAACTAATGATGCAGAAAGTTAAATTGATGTGTTTTGGTCCTACAAGTCCTAGTTTGACAATTGAAAAGAATGTACAAACCCACAAGATAAGAGGAGGAAAATTGTGGAATTCTGCTATAATTTCGCATTTTTTTTACAGCAGTACATGAACAGAAAAAACTTTCCATTCAGCCAGCCAATTGTAGCCTGTAAAGTATCAAATGAAAGCTAGTTCAATTCCCTACATTTGTTTTCAAACAAGAATGCAAAATATTCAGTGGTTTCATAGCTATAGCGTCTGGCGTATCTAATAAATTTAGGAACCGAAATGTGATAAAGGGTTAAAACTGTAAATCAAATATTTGAGGGACGTTCACATTAGTTTAAAATTCAGGGCTTTTATTTTTGAAAAGAAAAAAATGAATTTTATTTCTTAGATACATTGCTTAGTGATTTTGACTATAGATAAAAAAAAGGCGATTTGGTTACTTTTGTCAATTGTCTTTTGCCCAATGTTTAATTCCGGTGGAATATTTTTGGATCCATGCATTTCCAGGATTTGGCCCGGTCCCCATCACCTTATTTACATTTGTAATGAAATAGGATATAACGGGAAAAAAATTCATAATAAATCCTCTTATCAATGGTATAGTATCATTATTTTGACATTTATCCATCCCTTCATTGCTTGTGTAGCAGAACTTTCGAAACGTTATACACTTTAGAAAATTCTCTACACAAGTGTAGGAAAGCTGACATCAACAGCGATTAACTATTGTTAAATTTTATCTTAAGCGGTTTCAACTTCCCTTCAATTGGTATCAATTGTTCCATTGGCAATGGATTAAGTCATTTAAAAAATCAGCAATTTGCTATCAGTGCAAATGGGCTCCCTCTATGTGTCAGCTGTGACAACTCCAATCACTATTGAAAAAAAAATCCCAAGGACCGGAAATATTTTTTGATCAATGAATTTTAATAAATTAATTTCTAAAATTGAATTCATAAGAAATCCATAAATTCTAAAGAAAAAAATCTCGCATAAACAATCATAAATGCAAACATGATCGATCGTCATGTGTAGATTTTTGGTTTTCGTACAGCGATGTAACACTGAATGACATGATTACCGCTGCAAAATGTCAAAGCGATGGCAAGATTGTGTAAGGAGACGCATTTAAGTACACACATCTTCGCTACGAAATGCAATGTAGAGAATTATTACAATAGAACGCGCCGCTGTAGGCAGACATATTTATTTTATTAGGTTTTTTTTGTATTATTGTAATATCACACTCAACTCATACAGGCGAGCGAAGGCAAACGAAGAGCAAAAAAAAACGTGAAAAAATACCGTCGTTTTTACATACACGAGAAAATAGGCAGGAATATTTGAAATTGCCATACAGTTTAAGTAAAAATCAATGTAAAACAGTGTGCTAATATAAAATAGAAGTAGTTAGTGTTTATTCAATTGGGAAAGCAGTCGGGAGAGTTGGTGTGAAATCGAAATTATTGAAAAGCAAAAGTGAAAAAAAAGAAGAAGTCGATTTTGACATATTAAGAAAAACGAAATAAGAGAAAAAGCGAACGAGTCGGAATAAGAAGGAAAGAGGTTGTTGCTAGTGGATTGGAATATTTGTGTTTGGTCGGCTTACCATTACCTCAACCCCCAGCTACAAAAACGGCCGGAAAAAAACAACAAAAATCGGAAAAAAAAGAACGGCGTAAAACCGAAGACTCTGACAACATGGCCGAATACGAGGGAAACGGCGATTTTAACTACAGTGGCGATGGATCAAGTGATTTTAAGCGGCGAGACAACAATGCCACCACATCGGTCAAATCGGATGATGAGGCAGAAGAAAATGTCCAATTACCCGAAAAGGTCAACGAATACATCCGGGAATTGCTCAACGAAAAGATGAGCATGGATCATAAGTACCCACATGCTGAAAAATTGCTCGAAGCTGGTTAGTAGTTAGCCGACATTTACTTTTCAATCAATTTATTAGCCCATGTTTTTTTTCTGCCAGTCAATCAGTCAGTGCCACTGGTGCCGTGCGTATGTGTCTTCTTTCTGTGGCGTGTGCGCCTATGACATTTGAAATTCACAAGACACCAAATCAAATCGATTTCGGTTGGATTTATTTCACATTTTTTTCTCTTGTCTTCTTTATTCGCTTGCAGAGATTGCAAAGGTTCAACAGAGTGGCCGCATCCCACAACGAGAACAGAAGTATGTAGACATTTACCGCGAGAAACAGATTCGAGTCACTGTTAAGGTGCTAGTGCCGGTAAAGGAACACCCTAAAGTAAGTGTATGAATCGAACACCTCGACGATACTATATATTTTGCACACATTTCCAAAACCATGCAACCACTTAACTGGTTTGTTTGTTTTTTTTTTCTTCTTCTTCTTTTCGATTTTTTTGCGCGTGTCGATTTTGTTTCTTCCCCTTTTTTTCGTCGGTTTTGCGTCTCTTGCCGCCTCATCTCATGTTGTTTGCGAAAACATTGTTGCGCCAAACCAGTTCAATTTCGTTGGTAAGCTGCTTGGGCCAAAGGGTAATTCAATGAAAAGACTGCAAGAAGAGACAATGTGTAAAATGGCTGTATTGGGTCGAGGATCGATGAAGGACCGCAAGAAGGTACGTTTCATGACTTTTTTTTATCGCCATTTACACTAGGAAGAAAATATCTAAGAATCATCGCATTGCATTTGTATTTGAGCATCAATTGAACATGGAACATGGAACATATGCAATGAGATGAAAATGGTTGAGATGGGCTCTTATTATTGATCCATTAAAATGGAATCAAATTTTGTTTTTGTGATTTTTTTTCTTTATTCATGAAATTTTATCCTTGATTTTCAATTCAAGCGAGAAATCTTCGCAATACATTATCAGAACGCCAGCCTTTCTAATCATGAAAATAGTAAACAATACAGCGGCACCTGGGGACTAAGTGCAATGTGTCATACTTTCAACGTTTACGTTTGAACTAACACAGACGCATACTTGTTACATCAAACTATGTACATGATTCTCTATTTCTCCAAACAGTCACCAGGTGCCGCTTCATTGTTCTTGTTTGACGTTTCCTATCTATTTGTATAGACGATCAGAGAGGCTGCAGAACGCCTTGAAAAAAAATTCATTTCAAAACTTCACTTTCACTTTCGCTTGTAAAACACACTCTTACAATTTGCTTCCTAAAACTGAATTCAATCATAATTGTTTAGCTTTCTCTCTCTCTCTCTCTCTCTCTCTCTCTCTCTCTCTCTCTCTCTCT
>NW_022601406.1:1294262-1313761 GCF_009176505.1 Sitodiplosis mosellana | reverse complement strand
TCTCTCTCTCTCTCTCTCTCTCTCTCTCTCTCTCTCTCTCTCTCTCTCTCCGTTTAGGAGGAAGATTTGCGAGCAGCCTTAGATCCAAAATACGCTCATTTAAATGATGACTTGCATGTAGAAATATCGGCATTGGCACCACCGGCCGAAGCCCATGCCCGTGTTGCGTATGCATTGGCCGAGGTGCGAAAATATTTGATACCCGACAGCAATGATGTCATTCGTCAAGAGCAGTTGCGTGAATTAATCGCCGATGGTACAATCCCATCGGATGCCGATGATCCAGCAAAATATAAGCCACGTGTACCGCATATAGCTCGTAATGCTTATCCAAGCAGCAGGTAATTGTTTCACACATGGATGACAAATCAATTGTGTGGGCCACATAATGTGGCTGGCCCTATCTCAAGCACATTTTTCAATCACCATCTGTCTTCTTCTCCTCACCCATACACACATACAGAGTTTCAGCAACGACACGTTCACCAGTCCCGGCTGGTTCGTCGCGCACGGTGATGCCTGCCAAACAGAAAATATTGTCGATACTGGATCGTGCCCGAACCGCAATGGAAGAAACGTATCCGGCTTATGAGGACGCGATCTATGAGGGTGCGCCGACTGGTCACTACGATAACTATTCATACGGTCATCAAGCACATACGTCAGCACCGCGAACCGCACGCTACGATGCCGCTGACTATGAGGCCGAATATCGGCGAGAATACTATCGCGAGCCGCCAGCCTATGCAGGTAAGCATGTACCACCACTCAAAAAAGCTCGGCACGATCATGCCAATAATTACGATCGTTACTATTACTATTAACAATCGAGTAAAAACAAAAACAAAATGATTTACTGCTAATTTAAAACGAAAATCGAAAAGAAAAAGAAACATTTTACATGCAAAAATACATTTTTCAATAAAATCAACGCCGAGGTAATAAATAATGGCACAAAATGTGACCGACTTAAATTCGATATTCCAAGAATTTTTAATCAAATCGGATGAGAAGCATTTAATTCCAAAAAAACACATTTTAGATTAAAAAAACACATAAAACAAAATCAACAATTCAAATGGCGCTCACTAAACAAACGACAAAATATCGATGGAATAAATAACATGGCGCATAAAACATAAAGAATTTTGAATTAAACACCAACACGTCGCCGGATCGAAGTGAACTAACAACATCGGCAAAGTCATCTTATGCCGATCTCTTTTTTTTTTAAATGAAAACAAAAAATTGTAAACATTTTTTTTTTCGTTGCGTTAAAATCATATCAAATTCAACGGTGTCGCTCGACTAAAAAACAAATGAATTGTATAATTTTCACGACAATTTTAATTTAAAAAAAAAAACAAATATTATAAAATAACAACAAATGCACTCGTATACTATAAGAATTATGAACACATCACATGTTTAGACGTAAAATCTTGTAGAAAATTTCCATTTTTAAACCACATTTAAAATCTACACAATTTTGAAATTTGTCTTGTGTGTATGCGGTAAAGTATCGTGATAGGCTAATAAACATGGATGTTAAAATTGATCTAAATAATTACGAAAAAATCCGAAACGAACGAAAAACTTTCAATTTCTATCGAATAATTTCCTGATTGTGAACGTTGAAGTTAAACAAAAAACCCAAACTCGAAGCTTTTAGTTAATCGAATAGTCCATTTTGGTTCGGTTGCATCAAAGTGTCGCAGAATGAAGTGGCAATACACTGAATGAAGCAATTTGTGAGCATTATTTCAAAGAGATTGTGTGTTGTATTTCGTGAGACTTCAAATTTCTTTCTGCGCCGTTTGATCTGTGGCCAATTTCAGTTTGCGACACTTCAATGCGTTTTTCTTTGATTTTTTTTTTCTCTTTTTTCTATTTATTTCTTTTTCGTTCAAAAAATTGAACGAATTTCTAATTTCCACGTCAAGTAAATTGTTATGATTTTCTGAACTATGCAGCAAGAAGAACATATAAACAAAGGCATCATTAAAAAAAACGTGCTCACAATACCAATCACTAACAAATAATAACAAATCATCCACACACAACCACGAAAACACACACACAAAGTCCATTCAAGTTGCAAAAACATGAATTAAATGAAATTGTTGCATGTGTCATCATCGTCGTCATCGCCGTCGCCGTCATCGTCGTTCAATGGATAAATTATGGTCAAGCCAAGGTTCTTCGTCGATCCCGACGGAATTTTTTTATTTTTTGAAAAAACTCTACCCGAAATGAATTATTATTTTTTTTAAATCCCCAAAAAACACTCAAACGAAAAAGTAATTTTTGTTCAAAAAATAATTTTCCTTTGAAAAAAAAAAAAAAGTTGTGGAAGAATGTTTACAAGTCAACTTGAGAGAAAGAGACATACAGAGAAAGAACTCATTTATTGTCTTTGAAAATGTTATATGTTAATTTGATAATTTATTTTATTGCAAAATTGAGAATGATTAAAACTTATTTTTCAAAATCAACACTTGAATACAGTCGTTTCTTTTTGTCCAACGTTTGTTTTGCATCTATTCAGTTTTTTTCTGTTTTGTTCGTTACTCTTTGGTTGAATTCATTTCATCGTGTTTTCTATCGACCCATCTCCTTTTTGAAATCGATTTTGTCGGCAAAATCATACTGTGGCTTGCTAGTGACGGCGCATTCTGTTCGACTTGCTCTTGGCAACAAACTCTTTGAATGGAGAGAAAAGAACAGGTTTTTCTGTTGGTCTCTCTCGCCTTTGCTATTGTCATTTGTACATTTATGCAACTGAACTATTTGAACGATGATCTCAACGATTAACCTAGTGGCAAAAGTTTTAGGAATGGAAAATCATTTTTCCACTTTTCCAAAGTGAATACCCATAATATAGAAGAATTTTATCCGTCTGACTCAACACAATCTTTTCATTTGTTTCTGATTGGATTTACTAACTCATTTATTCTTCACACACGCAAAAAGGGAAGTAATTCGATGAAAATTTTAAAAAAAATGGCAAAGAAAACTTTATTTCGTTTTCGTGTCGGAAAAAATCAAAATCAAAACCATAATTAGACAACTATTTGCAAAATAACGTGTTAATTCGGTAAAAAAATTAATTTTTTTTCTCGAATGGAACCAAAAATCAACAACACACACACACACACACACACACACACACACACTTTTGAGAACAAAATATAATCCAAAGCCAAATAATAACAAGAAACCAACAAAAAAAGACAATGAAAATCAAAATAAATTCATTTAAATACATCAGCCCATCGTTCATCGTGGAAATCCAGTAGCTATCACGGTAATGGTAGCTATTCATCATCCGGTCGTCATGAGCACGAGCATGTATCATCGTCAGCAAAGGCAGCCATACACAGTTCACATTCGCGTGAAAGTCGCTACAGAAATTCACCATATACGCGACCGAAAAACTAAAACACCCAAAACAAAACTAAGAAACAAAACAATGCTATATCATAAAACCAACTACACATACGTTTATTTTTTAAATTTATATTCTCTCTAATATCTCTTTCACTTACTGAGAGAGCAAGAAAAAAGGGCAACAAGAAATTTCTTCGCAAGGATTCGCTGCCGATATCCGGATATATCCTCTAAAACCAACCAAAACCAAAACAAAAAGCGATTTTGTGAGTGTGACAAACAGAAATAACTAACGAAAAAATAAAAACCAAACAAAAATCGATAGAAGCACAGCAGCATGCGATGGTCATAGACATACAAACAAAATGCAACTAAAAATTAAAAAAAAATCAATGTTAGTTAATTAAAAAACCAAAAGATAAACGAAGAGAAAAAAAAATGAGTCTATTTTTTGCCGATGGATTCGCACAAATGCAGTTTATCTGTTGATTCAGCTGAATGAATAAAAAAAAATCTAGACTCTTCAAAACGAGACCAAAAAACATACACATTTTGAATACGATTCCGTAAACAAAACAAAATATCCTTATAAATAACAACAAAATATATTTGTCTGGCATAAACAAAACGAAATGAATAAATAAATGAGGAAAGCAGAGAATAAATTTTCTTTTTGAATGGTAAAAAATGTGTCGATTATCGCGAACCAAAGAAAAATACACAATTTAAATGGTATCAATTGCTTATAAAATTCATGTAAAAGAAAAAAAAGAAAAGAAATTAATGATGACAATTTGGTTGTAAGCCTGAAGCATTTACAAATCTAACATTTTAAACAATAAAAATTATTGCAAATTGTAAAATCTGAAAACTGAGCGATAAATGAAGATTGAAATAAAAACCAAAAAAAAAAAAATAAACATTCTGAAGAAGCTGAAGATGACTGCCAAACGCAATGAAGATCACAGAAACCAACGTACAGAGAAAAACTCAATATTTTTTAAATCCAATAAAACACTCAAAAATGGAATAAAAAAACAATTTTGAAGACAAAAACACACACAAACAAATAAATAATATCCTCGTTGTGAAATAAGTGCTTATTTATTCATAATCTCAATTATAACCACTACTTCATTATAATCAATAGTTTGATGTAAACCATGAGAATAATCACATTTATCCATTAATAATGAATTAAAATGAAAAAGACAAAGTACTGAATAAAACAACAGAAAAAACACAACAACAATACATATTAATAACATGGCTAAAACAAATGTAATTCGGCCCGTGGGTTTTGGGCGTTGGGCTGATTCCGAACACGTCGACAACCAAAAAAATACTACCGAATCGAAAGATTCGAAAAGCAATGAAAAGAAATAGCAGTGTGTTCGTGTTCCTTAATCGTTCGTTCGTCATAATGAAATTTTGCTCTCTATTGAGAACACTTTCGTTTCGTACTCATTTGAATATGAAAGAATGCGATCAAGTCACCCTTTTGCGGTCAATTGATGAAAAAAAAATTTGTTACCAAAGCAATTCTTATGGTGCATTCAAAAATAGAAATTTTTTGATGGCTAAAAGCAGCTTACCATTACTGGACATTTTAACCATACTGGAAATCCATCAATAGTTTCTTTGGGCCTTCAAATTGAGAATCTTACCTATGTCAGCTCTGGTTCTCAATAAATAATCGAATTGAACAAATGTCTACTGCAAATGATCGATAATTAATTTGAAAATGAAAGAAAAAATTGTATTGAATTGAGCCGGCCTGTGGAAAGAAGGCGACGAAGAAACGTTCGATGACGCCCAATGCTGAAATTCAGAGACAGCTCAATTTTAAGTCAATACTTTGTCCAAAAACCGAAACCATAACCGTATTTTGCTGCAATTTACAACAGAGAGAGAGAGAGAGAGAGATAATTAGAGAATAGAGGGAGGACAGAGAGTGAAAGAGAGAAGAATGGGGGAAATTTGTCATGGAAAGAACCACGTATTGTGTTTGTGTGCTACAATAAACAAAACTAAACATTCTGATTCTAGTCATCGCTATCTGTGGGGACATCCATCAAATGAAACAATTCAAGCAAAACAAAAACACCGTGAAAAAAGCCAATAAATCACTCAATATAAATATTGTACATGTATTCTCTTTCACAAGCAAAAAAAAAACCGAATTATACAAAACAGCAAATCGATTTAAACACACCTAAAATAAATGGAATAAATTTTTAAAGCAATGGATAAATCGAATGTAAATCACACAAACGTTTAGAATTCAGACAAATATAAGCTGAAGCTTTCCATTATAAAATAAAACGTTTAAACAAAAATTGTATTTGAAAAGTCTAATAATTGAAAATGAAAATGATTTATATAATAAAGCGGCACATTCAACAACAACAACAACAAAAAAAATGAATGAATAACCAAAAACAAAATCAACCATAACTATAACTACAATCCTTACTTAAAAATTGTATTTGTGTGACCAACAAAAAAGGCAACCTAAATAATAAACTTTTTGAACCACTTCAATAAAAACCAACAACAACAGCAAAACAACAAATCCACCAAATCGTTTTCTTTGTTTTCTTTTTGATTTTTAATGGATGAACCGAACTTTTCCGTTAAAAAAACCCAAATATATAATATATTTTCTGTTTTTTTTTTATTAAATAGATTTAAACAAGTGCGTAAATGGAAGGTAACGTTTAAAAAAAATGAATTTCTTGGATAAAATGAACGATAACCAATGTTTTATTTCGTGAGACAACAATCGATGATCGACATCGTAGTTAAAACATCTACTTTTTTCCGTTCTAAACCAAATCTCTTAAAAATCAACCCTTTAATTCAAATCGTAAAATCAACCGGATCACAATTGAGCGCATCAATGGATCATGTCAAAATTTAAACATCAACACAAACAACCCCACCCCCAAACCCTCAACCATAAAATAGCTAAAAGACACAACACATATTTGCATGCATTTCATTTCACCTTCGAAATTTGAGTTTAATTTTTGTTTCTTTTCTTATCATACACAGGCAGCAATGTCAAAAATTGGAAGTAGTGATAGCAGTAGATGCCGAATGTGAGGGCGCACAATGTTTTTTAAAAAAATGATTTAACTAATATGATCGAGTGACCACTGTGACAAAAACAAACGATCCAGACACAAAACGCAAAAAAAAACACATACACTCCGAATGCAATGAAAGAGAGAATGAAATAAAAAGAAAACGATTAATGTGAAGAGAGAAGAAAAAATAAGAGAAATATCGAGAACTGCCTATGCATGAGTTATAATTTTCTGCATTTCATTATTATTTTTTAATGCACACACATATAGAAACAGAGGGAAACAACAAATAATCGTAGTTTTTAATCAATAAGGAAGATTAGAAGAGAAAACTAGAACGAGTCTGTGACTAAGACACACACTTGGATGAACTGAAGAAGCAGCATGCCTTCGCAGCATTTTCGTGTAAGTTCCGTTCGCCCGTAAAATATTATCAATTTTGTGGATGATTAGTCATTTTGTAATGCGAATACTATTCCATATTTATGGGTGAGACTGAGAGTAGCTCTACTCTAGTATGTTCCACTGAGGAGAGAAAATTTTCTTCGAATTAAAATTGGTTAAAGGGAGTATGTTGAATTTTGGTAGATTTTTAGTAAATAATAAAGAGATAACGGTTTGATATCATCGGCACATAACAAACATCTCTTATCCCTTGGCAGCTTCACGAAAACCGTGAAAAAAACCTCAACCATAGCATGTCAACATAGTCTCCTTTAACACAAGCAAAATTATAGAAAAAAACTCACTCGCCTTTCGAAGATACTCCCCTCTCAATCTCACACTTAAATACCTTCCTACCTAAAATGTGAATCCTTTTTTTATTCTTTTTCTTCGAAATTGCAGATGAATATTGTAGCCCTATTTGAAACTACCTGAAACATCACAGAGAGAGAAACCGAGACGATACGTGCGATGAAGAGAGTGACTGTTGTGCATTTTAGCACGAGAGTGGCCAACATGTCGATACGAAACATTACAATTGGACTGAAATAGAATCACATTTTATTGGTTTGATCTAAGACCGGTGCTAAAACAAATGGCAAAAGAAAACCAAAAACAGTTTAAATATAAGTTTGGATTTTTGGCAACCAGCAAACGTATTAATACACCCGTTCAAAACGGTGAAAACTGACAACAACAAAAATAGCATAAACTGTGATATAATTGTTAAAAACAAACAACCATTCAATAAGAACAGACGACGTTTGTGTCGATCATAAGATATGTTAATTGATTTTTACAATTCCTTTTCTTCTTTTTTAAAAAAGAATTTAAACAAAACAAAAAAAAAACTGAGAAAACAAATAAAATATGCCAAAATTAAAAAGAAAAATTAAATGAAAATTGGTAAAAAAGAAAATTTCAATGTAAACATTGCAAAAACTTTTAAATGAATTTAATTCGACACACGATTTAAATGATTCCTTGAAGAAAACACTCCAACGTCGAATCCGACGAATCGAGTATTCCTTAAGAAACAAACAAGTTCCATTCCTGTTCCAATAAAGAGGATCTTTTTGGACAACAAAACAATATTCCATTTAAAAATGAACAAAAAAAAACTCTAGGTTTCAATAGCAACTGACGTAGAACTTCAATATTTTGTACCGAATCAACTGTAAAATGTAAACATAATAACAATTGAAGAGAGCAATACCTAAGGTGGAATAAGGTTCTCTCATGAGAAAGAATAAACCAATCCCCCTCCACTCACATTGTCGCTTTATGAAGAAAAAATATGCAAAATTGTTTAGTTCAAATTCGTATCACTCGACATTCGGCTCACGTGAAGACAAAAAAAAAACCATTCACCAGCTTATTTCAAAATCGAAATGATGCATTTTAGCAACGCAAATAAGCAAATGATGAAAAATTGATTCAAAAAAAAAAACTCAGAACAAAACAAATGAAAATAAAGAGAGTTGAACTGTTCAACCGATCAACAACATTCTACGCTTGGCAGAAAGTCAATGCTGAATAAAGCTAATATGATATTATAATATTCAAATGATAATCGTACTATTAAAATAATACCCCACGATATAATATGAACTATTCACGGGGCGAACAGAGATTGATTCGTGTGATTCGTTGGGCGCCATCAACATCTCATATACATATAACTAGGCTTTGTTATGCGCTAAATCCATCACGCTGAATAAATTCATGCGATAGACTTATGCGATAAATGTGATGCGCTCGCTTTGCGGTGAATGAGATATGTTGCTCTTCACTACCGCTTAGCGATACGTTCACTGCAAAGCATGAACGTTCATGCGTGAACAACTGAAGAGCAAAAGACTTCGTTCACCGCAAAGCGAGCGCATCACATTTATCGCATAAATCTATCGCATGAATTTATTCAGCGTGATGGATTTAGCGCATAACAAAGCCTGCATATAACTTAACAGGCAAACGATTTTTAGCCTGAGATCAAGCCACGAATATCAAACTGATTCTGATTTGACAGACTCAACACATTGCTCAAAGGTGCATCTCCGATGGAACACGCGAAACAATTTTTGCCGCCCGAAGAAAAAAAACAAAAACCTAACGATGTAATTGTAATAACAATAATAAAAATAACCCGTAAAATTATGAATAAAATTATGAATTAATCAAGCGACAAACAAACAACACAAATTACACAAACCATATTGATGCGATAAAATGGGCAAGAAGCGGGCGATAAAATGGATTTTTCCATGATATAGTGTGTAAGCTTGGCTTTAACCTAAACATAAATTAAAACAACAAAATCGGGCTAAAACCAACCAAATACATCGCTTGGACAATGGCCGATGACAATATACGATAAATTTACTACTTGAATGAATAAAATAAAGAAGAAAACAAGAAAACAACCAATTGTAATAACCAATAAATTTGAAAAGAAATAAAAACCAACCGAAATTAATACCAACCATGACATTTTGATGAACTTGCGGCGTTTTTCTTTTCTATTTTTTTTTATCGTCCAGAGAAATAGTGAGGGAGAAAATTCAGATTCCGATGCGGGGCGAGGCAGCTAGTGTTTCATTTTGTTGACTCATTCTGTTGCTGAGCTGAAGAAATACAGCTATAAAGATCAAATCTCAATTGAATACATAGAACAAGAGGGACCGCCATATTCTGAATCGGTCTCAATCTTGAAACAGACGTGGGCAGAGGCCGGTAACCGACCGCCCGTTTCGGTTCTATCCCTGGTTTCAAAATCCGACGTTCCATCCTGGCCTTTTTCGGAATTCAAGACCTGCTTTTTAAGTCGTTAGTTCTGGAAATTTGGAAAAAATTCTTCAAAAAACATCTTGAATAACCTAGAATTTCCTAGAATTTTCAATCTGAATAGAGGCTTACCTCAATTTCCCTAAAATCATTAAAAAATTAAATTTGAATGGAAATAGCAATGGAATTACTTAAACGACTCATGTGATGGTTCAACAAAGATAAACGTTTCAGTCAGAAGAAGAAAACTGTTAAACTTGGTGTTTCATTTGATAAATTATTGATTTTATTCAATTCATCTTAAACTTCTATAATCCTAATGCACAATTACACAAATGTTTCGTCATTCGACTGGTTAATTTGTTTCGTTTTAGTGTTTTCATTCCATTTTCTTTATTCATTTTAAATGTGCTAAAAGAGAAAAGCGATTTTGATTTGTGCACACGGACGCGTGAAAAAAATTCCATGTTGCTAATTCCAAATCGATTCAAAGTTGTGTATTCAGAATTGGATGTTTGTTATTTTCAGCCGAAAAAAAGAAGAAGAAGTAAAACCCAACGAAATTTAATCGCTTGGATTTTGAATGACGATGAGAATGAAGTCCTTGTCGGGTGCAACCATAATTTCATGCTTTTTGGAACGTACACGCAAGAAGGTGAGATCATTTCCAGGATCCAAGTCCCGCACCACACTTCGTGCTTTGTCCGACAATTGGCTCATCAAACCGGCATACTGTACGGTTGTTGAATTATCTAAAGTACTTTTCACTGGAATGCCTGGGTGTAAATTGGAACAAACAGAATACAATATGAAATTGATCGAATCCAAAAAGAGCGGAAATTAATTGAATGGCCGATGGTTCGTTGTTTTTTTTCATCGGAAAATTGAAATATGGTTGTTGATTTTCTTTATAGATGTATGAGGTCAATGGTTTCTATGGTGCCGCATATTTAATCAATAAATTTGCTATTTATTTATTTACCAACACGCAAAATGTGCTCTTTATACTAATGAGACCAATGTAATGACGGTGGCCGACACCATTTATCGGTCGATAATTTTTTCGAAATTATAAATACGCAACGAAGATGATCTCATGCCAATCGGAAATTAATATGTATTTGATGAGGCTTACCTTCACTGTTGACAACAATTGTTCCAACAACGCCTTTGTGCGATGCTATTCTCTTTAAGGTTTCTTCCACTTCTTGTGACTGTTGAAAAAACCAATCGAAATTAAATGCAATTGCCATTGAAATCGAAATTTTCATGATGCTTACCATTTTGAGCTAAATAAAATTGATTTTAAATCAGCCGATTGAATAATTTGCCAGTTGTCGAATGCAAATACAAGAGATTGCTATGATTTTCTTTGCACCCAGCTCTCACATACACGAACGATGTTTTGAGTCAATTCATACACAGTAAAAAGTGACACTTTCGATGGCAACAAGCTGTCAAAAAAAATTTACACATTCCAATTTGATGAACAATTTCAACGTGCAACAGCATGAAGTTGGCCACAAGCCATTTCGAACGCATCGTTTTGTTTATCCAGTATAAACATTGCAGGAACACTGATGTTATATTTAAATATCATCAATGAAATTGGTTCCGCTTAGGTGGACAGAAGAGGCATTTGAAAAGATACCAATATTTCTTAATTGAATTGATCCAATTTTAGACTTTTTTCTTTTACACGGAAAAAACAATTGTGGAAACAGTTTGGGTGTTTCGAAATTGTGTATGGATCATTCATACATCGAACAAATGCTCAATATAACCTTTTGACATTTCTTTTTTCCAGCAAATACAAATGCAATATTTGGTTTGACCAATGCCAAATACATTTCGTATTGGCATTACGATGCTTGCCATATACCGATACCATCCAATGAGTTTGGCATTCAAAACAAACATTCAACACACATTCCATGAAAAATGGATTTCTTTCGCTTTTGTTTTCGTTATTGTCGCAATTTCAGTGGAGCTTATTCAGCTCTCTCTCTCTCTCTCACTCTCTCTCTCTCTCTCAGTCTCTCTTTCTCTTTATTTTATCCATATCTATCGTCAATGTATGCGAATTTCTCACATTCAACATTTTTTTTTTACATTTCCCCGCTTATTCTCTCTCCCTCTTTCTTTCTTTCTCTCGCTCATTCGTAGCTCACAACGTTCACTCAGATGCGTTTTCCACAGAGAGTTCACCTTTTGCATCCGATTCGATGCTTCTCATTCATCGTATCATCGCTTTGTGTGCTCACTTTCGTTCTGTCTCTCTGTCTCTCTCTAGCTGCGCGTAGTTTCTCTTTCTCTCCGCATTTTGACAAGTGTGTGGCAAAGCGAAAACAGACAACAAGCGTCACTTTGTGTTAGTATATCCACTGACATTCTCACGTACAAAGCGTGTGTAGTTTTTTTTTACGTGTGTTGTTATTTTCTATTCAAAAAAAAAAACTTACAAATATCATTCAAAAAAGAGGAGACGAATTGACAGAAGAAGAGGAAAAAAACGAATTAAAACTACACGACATAAATGACGACGTCAAATTTTTTTTATAGTTTTGCCACTGTAAACCTTGCAAGGGTTTTCCAACTAACGTGAGATTTGATGTGTGTGTGTGTGTGTGTGTGTTTTTGGTCTCACACAAATCGTATTTGAAGTGAAATTAGGCAGCTAATAAAGGAAGGTGCTCGTGTGGAAAAGCAACTCCATAAATTTCTAGATTTGAACAACAACAACAACAACAAAAAAACCTTTTCCTGTTGTTCTCTCTTGGTGTGTTCATTTGACAAAGTGTCTTGTTTGTAATTTATTTCTGTGAACGCTGGGCGATTACAGTTCTCATGTGTCACAAAACGCAAATTTTTCTTCAGTGACAATAAATTAACAGCCTAACATACAACAAACAATAAAAAAAAATAACAATTGGTTGGACGCAGTGCATACATGTTCATTTGTGTGTACGATGGTCATTCACAAGTTGTTTGCTTGATGAGCGATTGAACGAGCCTCAGTACGCGATTGTGCTCTCTATCAAACAGCTCGGCTCAATTCGGTGCTGCTACTGCTCTCCATTTGAACATCAGCAACGACGACGACCTGTGTGTGTGTATATGTGACTCGGATGAAATATTCTTGAAATTGCACATTCTTGCCTAACAACAACAACAACAACAACAACAACAACAACTATAAACAAGAAAACAACCAAAAATTTGTCAGCGATTGTGCAACACGAAAATTGTATATAATTCACTTGAGCGCACCATTTCATCAACAACGGACCAGTGAGTAGAGACACAAGAAGCGACGACACACACATGTCAACGACAAAAAATCAAGAATTTAAACAGCCCACGCCAAACTAGTGATAAAATTGAGAATCTGCTTCGATTTGGAACTGTCAATGAATTTTATTGAATTGTGACATATCAGCCAGTTAGCAGCTGATGAATGTGATTTGTGTGACGAGGAAAGAAGGATAGGGAAAAATAACAACAAATACCACTTAGAAACAATCAAATCTACTTAATTCCAGAATATGACACAAAAAAATGTGTTGATAAAACGTGCAATTATATAATATTCATTTATGGTGTGTCAGCGATGTTTATTGGCGTTTTTTTTTTTTCGGGCAAATATTTACTCAAGCCAAACAATTTCATGCTCATAGAGCCCCGAAAACGTCATCCAGGAGTTGATTTTGAACGTTAGTTTCATTAAGTATTGAAAAGTCACATTCATTGCGCTGCTGCAATCTGTGCAGCAACTCTCATTTGCTATTGCAAATCGTTTTTTGGCACCGGGGCAACACAATTTTCGGTAATTCGGAGTGGTGCGAAGCGCGCGCGATAGACAACAGCACATTCGTCTTCGAGCGAGCATCTAATTAATACATACGCGACGAGCTAGTTTCAAGGAGAAAACAATTTTGCACTGCAAAACTCGCTCGAACAGTGTTTGAAAATAAGAAATTATTCATTTTTTCGGGGCTCCAGAATCAACATTTGGTAATTGATTACCGTGTGACCGACAACCGAATTTGCCAATATTCAATTGATGTTAATTTTTCGCAAGTGAGAGTTCAAGTACGCGAATTTTACGAGAGTCGAGAGTGATGAGTGCGCTTGGTCAAGCGTAAAAAAAAACATTTTTTTTTGCCAAAAAGGCCCAGTTAAAACCAAGCGAAATCAGGAAAACCGAAAACTCAAATGGAAAATCAATTTCGTTTGAACGATTCTATAGGCAAGCACGCCAAATGATTTTAAACTTTGTGAAAGAAAAAAAGAAAAAGAAAGAAAACAATAACAATCGACACTCATTGAATGATTCATGATCAATTTCATGCAAACACATCGAAAATGTATTACACACACTGTGCGCGCGAACAACAAAACATAATCATAGCCTAGATAAGTGAAAAGAGAACCAAACAAAACAATAGCAAAATTTAAGGCGATACACATCGATAAAATATAAAAAAAGAGCGAAGAAGAAGAAGAAGAAATAGAAAAAAATAAAAGCAAATTTTTGGAATGTTTGTTTTTCGACCGGGCAACGCAACTCTCAAACCCACGCCGGAAAAAGGAGCCAACTCATGCCAACGTGAACGACAAGAAGACAGTGAAAAAATAATATCTGAAACGAAAAAACAAAACAAATAAACACACATCCGAAACTGAAACAACTCAAATCAGCAGAAAAAAAAAAATAATATCGGAGCGACGACAACAATAACAAAGAGCCGAATTCGCAAAATGGAAATGGAACAGCAAAACAATGAATTGGATCCGAGAATTCAGGTAAAAACAACAACAACAACAACATCAATAGCAACCACACTATAGTAAATATGCAGCGCTTGGACTTTGGTGTGCATTGTGCACTTTTTTGCGTTTTATTTATTTTTTGTTCGTTGGTTTGCGTACAGTCCAGCGATAAACTGCTGTTGTTTGATATTGGTGTGTGCATTTTTCTTCTGTTGTATTTGCAAGTGGTGGCCGTAGAAAAAAAAATGTTCGTGGATACTTTTGTGTGTGTAAAATAAGCGTTTTGTTTTCTGACTTCTGTGCAAATGACTGATTGTGTTTGCAATTCATCACCCAGCCCACAATGATCTGGGCCGGCTAAAATTTTGATATTCAATCCCCGCGAACTGTTTCCCCATTTCTATGATTCATTAAATTGTTTTGTTCTTTCTCTCTGGCTTCGGTCGAGCAACAACAATAACAACAAGAGCTGCAGCAGAAACAACCAATTTGGCTTAGCTGTGGCTTCTACTCTGCTCAGCTCATATTTTTTTTCCGCCGCCTGACTTTTGCACGTTGCGCGCGCGCATCCGCTCGCTCTCTCCCTCAATTACTCATTTGTTTAGATTGTTCAAGTGAGTGAGAAATTAAATCTTTCGCTTTGCTTGCACTGAACACAACGATATAAGAGATGCAAAGTAGCAATGATTAGATTTCATTGGTATTAATCTAGGCATCGTGCAGCCAACTCTGTCAACCGTAAACGGTTTGCATTCTTCTTTTTGCACGGCATCCAAAACGGCTTGTTCAACCAAATGAGATTGGCAATGTGATCCGATCGATATATGTGTGTTTTTGCATTGAACCATTGATGGAAAAGCGGAAAGAAATTGCATACGAAATGAATCAAAAGCGAAAAAAAATAACAAACAAACAAACAAATGTTTGCCAATTGAAGAAACCCACCGAGCATTTTGTGTGATCAATATTCCGGGAGGAATGAGCGAAATGCGATGATTTTCGTCTTTTTTTGCGTATAACATTTCGGCGGGGGTTACATGTCGGAATTTCACCTTCTCTTATCGCTCGCGCGACATACTACCGCTGCTATCGACCTTTTTCCATGCGCTGTGTAGTGCGTTGTTTTTCTTCTTTCTTCTGCTCGCCTGTTGTTCCAATCGATATATACTATATTAAATTGTTGTACATGTGAACGAAATAACAACAAAAAACAAGCAACTTCAAGGAGGTCAATTAACAATGCGAATTCTCCGACAGAAGCAGCACTACTTAGCTCTAATGCTATTCGGCTCTATTTCTCTCACACTCACTCACTCTCCACTGCGGAATGTGTAAAGTGTCGATGTCGTGCTGGTATTTGTGGATTTCAATGTTCATTCAATATGACAACAACGATGACGATGGCGTTGCGATTCAGATATATAGGCAGTTTTTTCTTCGTGTGTATCGTGCCGACTTCACTTTTTTTTTGCTTCTCTGTTCATTGTTCGTTCAGTTCATTTGTTACCGACTAATTTATGCAAATGAAATGCACGTGTTTTACTATTTTCGCTATGCTTTTTGTTGCTAGACCATTTTGCATCGTCATATATAAATATAAAAAGAAATCCCAACCACCACCACCGCCGCCGCCGTCACATACGATTCAATTTGCTTTGCGACTGTAAAAACAAAGAACAATTCGAATAGCACACAAATTATTCACGATTCTATAGTATTGTGCTCATTCAACGAACGAACGAAAAGAAGAAGAAGAAAACTTCACTCATTTTTCGTCTTATTGTATTCAATTAAAAGTGAAACGAAAGTGGAATTTTTCGCGCATTGTACAGGGGAAAATGAAATTTGATGATTATGAAATAAGCTGCAACGAGAACAAAAAATCGCATGGAACAAACAAACAAATTGTTTTCGTGATGGAAATATGACTTTGGTAAAATGATGAGCATTGCATCTATTTTTAGATCATTACATGATTTAGCGCAAGCGATTATTCTTTGCTAATGCGGTATTTTACCTGTATTCAACCGAAAAAAGGAGAAATAAATGAAACGCAAAACGTTGGCATCTTTTCCGTAGAAATTACTCAATGCGAGTGAGAACGTCATTCGTCTGCTTTGGTCAACATGTAAATTTTTGCTTCGTTGAAATTCACAATAGATAAATCTTAATCGCCGTCACGGTTGTTGTTCGTTGCCTCTTGTTATTTTTTCTCCTCGTTTGTGAAAAGAATGCCCAAGAATGGTCATTTCGACACAAACAACGATAAATTCAACTCTTTGTCCATTCCACCCAATTAATTCCAACGAAATGATCATCATTTCCAAAGCCATAAAAAAACCCAGCACTCTGTTTTCTGTTCGCTCTCTCTCTCATTCATTCGCTGTCCGAGTAAATAAAGCACTCACACCGAAATAGACAAACAAAAATACATTTTAGCATTTATAAATCATAGAAATGTGACAGTTGGACTTCAAACATTTTTTTTTAACTATTTGCTCGTGTTGAACTATTTCAAATGTCACGTGATTCATTCATTAAGTGTTTATAATTAGAGAATTTTGCTTTTTTTTATTCTCTCTCTATTTATGTTCACATGTATTTTTTAAAATGCTGCTGCACATTTGGATCTCATCAAAATTAGATCGAACTGGAAAACTTGAACACCGCTACCGAAGAAATCAACCGATTGGAAATCGAATTAGAGGTTCGTATCGAAACGTTTATCAATTTTGAATTGCAAAAGGAGTTGAGGTAATCGGGGCGAAATAATAGGATTTAGCATTTACCTAAAGGAGAAAAGGCATTTACCCAAAGAAATCGACTGTATTAAAGGTAAACAAACCGTTATCGAGGTGGAAACCATGGCATAATTTAAGGAATTTCGATTTTTGAGTATTGACAACTGCCATTTGATCTGGGGCGATTAAAGGTTCAAATATCCGAATACATGTGAAGCTTGGAATATCTAGTCTTAGTTTTAGTATATCAGACCGATGGATTTAATTGCCAAGTATTGGAAATTGCAATGGGTTTATGGGCAGTAGGTTGTTGTTGTTGTAATCCTGACTGCCCATAAACCCATTGCAATTTCCAATACTTGGCAATTAAATCCATCGGTCTGATATACTAAAACTAAGACTAGATATTCCAAGCTTCATCATGTATTCGGATATTTGAACCTTTAATCGCCCCAGATCAAATGGCAGTTGTCAATACTCAAAAATCGAAATTCCTTAAATTATGCCATGGTGGAAACACCAGCCAGTCATCAGACTTCGAACTCGAGACGACTAGGTGACGAAATCAGTGTCTGAAAGCTTTGCACCGACGAGAAATCAAACAGTCATAGCTTTTAATGACCCTTGAGTAAATGGAATTTGCTAAATGTTAGCACATACACACAGTTCTAAATCCTCTTTACAAGCCCTCGAAACCTTTCAGCTCGCTCCATTGTTCAAAAGCGCCCCAAATTTAAATGGACAAAAGTAAATATTTGATCAAGAAAAGTGAACTTTAAACTTGGGGATGGAAAACATCGGCAATTCATTTGATAACTGTAGAAAAAAAGACTGTTATTCATATTATGCAGTCATTCTTTTGTTCCCGTTGAAAATAGCCATAGGTGACTCAACGAAATCATGACTCAATGAATGTGTGTTTTTTTTCTCGTTCGTTTGTTTTTTTAGGAAGCGAATTCGACGTTCAACATTTTATACAATGAATCGACGCGCCGCTTGAAATTGCTGATAAAAAAGTTGGGTAGTTGCATCGAGAAGTCACGGCCGTATTATGAAAGCGCGGAAAAAGCACGTTTGGCACGAATTGAATGTCAAGCAGCCGCAGCTGAATTTCGACGTGCGAACGGTTCGTATACACGTTTTTCTTTATTTTTCGGCCAGATTTTTTCCACTTCATTTTTTTTGCTGCTGCTGCTGCTGCGGCTGCGGCTTTCAAATATGGAAACGATTCACACAATTTCCCAGTAGATTCACTTTTAAACTAATTATTCTGGTTTTTCTTCTTGCGTTACGCAAGTTACATTTTGAGCCAACGAAAGTTTGCAATTTAATTAAAAAGAGTAACGAGTCAATTTTTTTCTTGTAAATCTGAGTGAAATACGGTGAAATTTCTGATTGATTCTACTTAATCAAGCTTTGAAAAATGGCTAAGCTCTAGAGTGTTTTTTTTTGTTTTATTGGGAATTGGGTCATTGTTTCCATTCTTTTTTACCCTTCCTACCATTATACCCTTAACAAATGTACATGTTTTGTTTCATTGAACACACAGAAATCCATGCGGCGGCCAAGGAAACCGTTGCACTGGCGGAAGAAAGATTTATGACAAATTCACACAATTGGCCATTTGACAATGCATGGCAAGAAATGCTGAATCATGCTACAAATAAGGCAAGTGAACATTTTTACCTCCCCCATTTGAATGAAATTCATTCAATGAATGGAAAAAAAAGTCATTTTGAATAAAAATTCATGTCTAAATCGTTTTCGCAATGAATTTGTTTGCATTGCAGGTCGCCGAAGCAGAGAAGAAAAAGGCTGAAGCTCACGCTGAACACCAACGAAAGGCACATATCTTTAATAAGATTGATTTGGAGGTGAGTGGTCACACATTGATTTAGACAAGGGATGAATATGGGTTTTTGCCGTACATTTTGCCGTTCATGCATTTTACCCTTTCCAAAACGGAATTCTTTTTCGGAATGGTTTCGGTTGAATTTTTAATAATGTTTGAAGTTTATTCGAAATTTGTTGTCTTTTTTTGTTGTTGTAAGATTCAAACCTTATTTGAATGTCCGAGAATGAAAACGCAACTTCTATTCACAACACATATAAGTGAAACAAAAATAAAACAATTTATTGAAATGAAACAACACAATCGAATTTTTTCAAAGTGTAACAACAAAAAAGATTTTTTTAAAGTGTAACATCGGTATGTTGTTACACTTACTACATACCGATGTTACACTTTAAAAAAATCTTTTTTGTTGTTACACTT